>NC_135614.1:89937500-90152500 GCF_053574225.1 Canis aureus | reverse complement strand
GGCGGCTCCGACCTGGAGCCCCGAGATGCTCTGCGATGGGCGGGCCCAGGGTGCCCCCCACAGAGTCCAGCCCAGGGACACCTGGGAAGGCCTGGGGGTGCGCTCAGGGCCACGGACGCCCCGGCTTCGTGGGCTCAGGGGCAGGGGCCACGTGGGGCTGGTGGTGTTCCCAGGACACGGGGCCAGGCCAGGCCAGGGCAGGGGAGGAGAGGCGTCAGGGGCTGCAGGGACCGGGGCAGGGGGAGCGCTGGCTCCCAGGGGGCATGCAGGGGGCGCCGCTCCCGGGCTGGAGGGGGCGCTGGCGGCGCTGGGGGAGCCCGGAGCTGCACACCCCACGGCGGGAGCCGCTCTGAGGCGTCGGACACCCCAGGGTGCACTTAACCCCCGGCCGCTGCACGTGTGAGGTCGCAGCCTGTCCCCGTGCGCAGACCTGACCCCAGAGATCGGCCCCCGCGGAGGGGCCCTGCGGGCCGCGGGGCCTGCGGGGCGGGTGTCGGCACCTCGGCGGCCTCGCTGGGCGGGGGCTGTCTGAGCAGAGCCCCCCGCTGTCCCCCCTCCTAGGCAGCGACCCTGTTCCTCGTGCTGGTGGGCTACTCGGTGTACGACACCGTGAGTGTCCCGGCCCCCGCCCCCTGCCCCGCGGGCGGCCTTGTCCTGAGGGCTGGTGACCAGCGGGACTCACAGTCGGGGCCCCAGCTCCACGCCCCGAGATGCCGGGGAGGGTCTCTCTCCTCCGGGACGGGCAGGGGGCGGGGTGCAGACCTCCCAGGGGAGGCAGGGCCTGCGTGCCCGAGGGCCCGGGGTGTCCGGGGCCCCCGTGTGCACCGCGGCCGTCCTAGAGCTGGGGTCTGGACCCCGACAGACGGCACTACTGATGAGAACCCGGGCGGGGAAGGCTCCCACTTCCCTGAAGGGCAGGAGGCCGAGGCGCCCAGGAGGCCGCCCCCTTCCACGACGCACTCCAGAAGGGTCCCCGAGGACCCCAGCTCACATGCTCCCTAGCCCCGTGGGGTGTCCTGGCCCAGCTCCCCTTGTGGGACCTGCCAGGGGCCACAGTCAGGCCCCCCGACCTGCCCTCTGGGGCGTCTCCAGACCTGGCAGGTCCCCTGCAGCCTGGAACAGCTCACGGAGGCACCTCCTACTGGTCTGAGGACGGGGGCCTTGGCACGGCGGCCGCAGGGCTCAGTAGTGGGGCCCGGGGTGCTGGCGCCCGAGCTGCTCCGGGTGGCCCTCACCTGCCCCCCCGCCCTCTGGGAACCCCCTCCGGGAGCCCGGGCTGTGAGGGAGCCGGGGGAGCCTGACGCCCGTGGGGAGGGCTCAGAGGGGGCTTCGGGGCACACACCCTCCATGGGGCTCTGACTCTTGCAGGAGGTGGGCTACTGCCAGGGCATGAGCGAGATCGCGGCCATCCTCCTCATGTTCCTGCCCGAGGAGGACGCCTTCTGGGCGCTGGCCCAGATGATGACCGACAGGCACGCCATGCACGGTAGGGGCCCACCGGGCCGCCGGGCGGGAGGGGAGTCAGGAGGGCCTCCCTGCAGGCTGCTGCACCGGGGGTCGGCAGGGACCCCCCAGCCTGCCCCCCCACGGGCCAGGGCCCCGCCTCCCCAGTGGCCTCGGGGTCCCGGAGCCACGGCCACCCGCCCCACCATCTGCGGGCTGGGTTCGCACTCCTGCTGCTCCCCCAGCCTCCTGCCCGGCTGCCTGCTTGCCCCCTAGGCCCCCCTGCCAGCCCACGGCCACACGGGGCCCAGGGGGCAGCGTCTCCCCCTCCTGGGGGCCCCCAGCCTCACTCCCAAGCCCCACAGAGGGCCGTGCACGCCCATCACCCTCCCCGTGGCCTGCACCCGCTGTTCCCTCGGGGCTGGGGACCCGCCTGTCCCCCGGCGGCCCCTGCAGGAGAGAGGGTGCTGGGTCAGCCGGGCCAGGTTCTCAGCCCCCAGCCCACGCCCCGCGGGGTCTCTGTGAGGATGAGGGTCCCCGGGCCCCGCGCCCCCGGCCTGGGAGGCAGCCCTGCCCTCTGGGAAGAGCGGGTCCAGTCAGGGCTCCGAGGGCGGTGGGCACACGGGGGTCAGGGCGTGGGGGGAGGCCCCTTCCCCGACACCCCCCACCCCGCCTGGTGCAGGAGGAGGCCCTGACCGTGGGGGCCTGGGGCCTTCTCAGGCTTCTTCATCCCGGGCTTCCCGAAGCTCCTCAGGTTCCGGGCTCATCATGAGCGCATCCTCGAAAGAGCTCTCCCCAACCTGAGGAAGCACATGGCGAGTGGGAGCTCCTGAGGCTCCGTCCCCGGGGCCCGGGGCGGGGGGTGGGGGGCACGGCCCTCCCTCCGAGCTGCCCAGAGTTGGGGTCACATTCCTCGCCCTGGGGCCCGGGGGGCGCCCTCGGGGCTGGGCTGGGCCGTGGGGAGCGCGTCCAGCCGGCTCCAGGGGCCGCGGCGTGGGGCCTGAGCACCTCCTGCCCTCCCGCCAGGACGAGGAGCAGATGTCCACCGGCATCTATACCCCAAAGTGGTTCTTGCAGTGCTTCCTCGACCGGGTGAGGCCCCCCCCGGGACCCCCGCTCCCGGACCTGCCCCCTGCCCCTGGGGAGGGCCCAGCTCAGCCCCACCCTCCAGATGAGCCAGGCCTGACCCGGAGCTTCCAGCAGGTTTCAACTTCCTGACATGAGAAGCTAGTTGGAAGGTGCATTCTAGGAAGGCTTGTCTCCAAGTGCGTTTTTCAGTGCATTTTAGTTCCCCCCCGAACACACTGCATAGCTGCTACCCCCTTGAGTGGCATCAAGGGACGCTTGCACCCAGGGCTGGACAGCAAGTTCCCTGGGCCTCCGACCCATTGTTGAGCCAAGGCGACCTCCCTAAAGACAACGGCTAGATGAAAATTCCTTCGTAGCAGCTGTGTCAGAGTCCCTGCATCTCCTCGTACCTGCGCCTCCACACCAGCATTCGGGAGAGGTCCTAACTCACTCCGGTGTCAGATACTTGCATGCTGTAGGCCAGGAAAGCTTTTCCTAAGTGGTAAGCACCTGGCTTTTCCACTGTGCCAACGTCTAACGTGCGGGGTTAGCTGTTAGGCTCCCTCAGGGTGAGGGCTCGTTGAAGGGTGTCTCTGTGAAGGCTTGGCCTCCTTTCTTTTTTTTCCTTTTTTTTTTTTTTTTTAAGGGTTTGGCTCTCAAAGTGAAGCAGACGACTTTCTGCTGCACATATGCAACCCTGTGAGGCTCTACCTTCTTTTTGAAGATGCTGTGAAAACCTGCACTCAAGGGACTGGGGTGTCCCAGCGGCACCCAGCGCATGTGTACCCCACCTCCACATCTGCTGTTGAGATGGTTTGGAACCGCCTTGATGTAGACGTCAGCCAGCTAGGAAGGCCTGAGGCTCTGATTATGGCCAGTTCGTGGCCGCCGATCCTTCGCAGCTGCTGTGGGGTAGAGTCTATCTCATGGATGTGAGAGGCCTACTGCAGAGCCTCCCTCAGAGAAAGATCTGTCCTCAGAGATAAGGAGACCACCTTCCCTTCGCACCAGCCCTGCTGCTGAGACATATGACTTAAACTCCCTGATGTGACAAGCCCGTCAGAGGGGCACTCCAGGACGCCCGTGTCCCCTAGAGGTGGACAGCGCCTGCACGGCCCCTCCAAACTCACTAAGGAGCTGGGCTCAGAAATCACTCCCTGAGAGGCCAGCGGAGAGCCGACATTAAGGTGAGCTTCTGCTCGGGGTCCACGGCAGCCAGTTCCACTGCGTCTCAAGGCTAATGTGGGACCAGAGCTGCCACCCACCTGGGAGGGGTAACTGAAGGTTTCACTCCAGGAACGCTCGTTCCCCAGCCTTCGGGAGGTCGCAAGGAATATGCACCTGCACAACCACTGAGGAGAGGTTGTGCCAACTCACCCCGGTGACAGGTTTGTGGTCAGCCACAGGCCAGGAGAAGTGCCTGGCCTCTGCCCCCGCCCTGTCCCACTGAGGTTGGCCCTAGCTGCTCACCGCCTCAGCTGTGAGGGCTGGCATGTGAAAGGTTCCCCCTAGAAGGGCTGGTTCTCACGCTGAAGCCCACGGCCTCATCACTGCCCTGGCCCCTCTGTCTACTGGGCTGAGAGGTCCGACTTTCCTCACAGAGGGGCCCGGTGCAGAGCTGTGACTGTCACGTTAGCGTCACCAATTGGCCATCGTGGGCTTTTAAGGGTTTCATTTCTGAGCCTCTCCTTTGGCCTTCTCATCTCCTGTGTGAATCCCTGATCCCACGTCGTAGCGTCCACCGCCCCGGGATAGAAACTGTTCCCTGTAAATCCTACATCCCGAGCACTATGAAGGCTACTGAGGAGATGCCCACAAGCGAGAAATCAAGCAAGTCATGTGGCTCGGGAGGCTGGCCGTCCAGCGGGTTGAAAACTTGACCGAACATGAGAAACTTGAAAAGGAGGGTTTTCTTTCAGGGAATCCTTCCTCAATAGGCTGAACTCTGTGTGTTGCTGGTATTTCCTCCACCTGGAGGGCAGCTGAGCAAAAGGCTGCTCAGCAGGGGAAAGGTCACAGGTGAAGACCTCACGTTTGTTTTTCAAAGACACGTATTTCAGGGCACCTGGCTGTGGCTCCGTGGGTCGGAGGAGCCTGTGCCTCCACACGCGATGGGTGCATCGCGCCTCCCGAGGGCCAGCACCACGTCAGATGGGTGTAGAGATAACCTGGACAAGCTAGACAGGCAGAGGGCCAGGGATGCTATGGGGTCACGGGGACTGTCCCAGGAGTGGGGTGGCTGGGTCCTCCAGGAAGAGCGTGTACAGCTCGCAAAGCATCGCCCCTCCCTGGGACCTTCCTGGAAGTGGTCTCTGGGAGCCGGCGGGGCAGCACCCTGAAGGGAGTGAGCAAGGCCATGAAGGAGGTCGACTCCAAAGATGCTGGAAAGGACAGCGTCCCCGGGCACCACCTTGACCTCCACCCTCTCAGCGTCTGGGGCCCCCACCCCGAGGATGACCTTGACGTCAGTCCTAGGAATGGGGAAAGAAGCAGACGAGTTTGCTTCAGGTGGCACAGCCCTCCTGAGCAAAGACCCGAGGAGTGGCAAGCCCTACATGCTTGTCTCTTGGGTTGAACGAGGAGAAGAGATTGTGAAAGAGGAGCGGGGGGGTGGGGGTGGGGGTGGGGGCTAAAAGAACATAAGGATTTTCTTTTTTTTTTTCAATAACAAGATCTGTTTGTCCAGAATTCTCATTGTCATGCTCAACTTCCTGCCCTTGAAGATGAGAACGTCTAACTGTGCCAGCTCACGAGGAATGCCGTACGCTATTAAGGCTTTAAAAACATCTTTTGAAAGCATATAGTTAACGCCACTGGATATTTTCAATCTTTGAGATCATAAGTAGTGCTGTAATAAGCATTCTGGAGGTGAATCGTTTCAGGCCTTTCTAGATTCAACATGTGTAAAGCTCTTAAAATATATTTCCAAACAACCCTCCAAAAATGTTGCAAGAATTTTCAGGCTCACCAGGACATACCTGAGCCGTAGGACTGATAGTAGGTATGATTTAATTTTTAACTTTGACGATTCAGCAAGAAAAATATTGGAACGAGAGGGAGACATAGTTTTTGGTTCTTGTTTCGTTTTTAGATTTGAGAGAGAGAGATCATGAGCAGGGGGAGGGCGGGGGAGAGGGAGACGGACGCCCCACAGAGCAGGGAGCCCGACGGCGGCTCCGTCCAGGACCCCGGATCATGACCTGAGGCGAAGGCAGACGCTTGGCGACTCAGCCACCAGGCGCCCCAGACGTCTAGGTATAATTGGCTCCGATCCTGGAAGCGGTGGACATTTTTCCTAGGTATTTATCAGTCATCGGATTTCTTTCCTGCTTTGCCTGTTCACGTTCACCCATGACCTTAATCTCCCTGGTTGAGGCTGTGCGTGAGGCATGTTGCCGAAGTGTCCCCTGAAGAGGTGCCACAGGTTGGCATCTCCAGGGGACCAGGGGCCACCTCCTTAGGCCCCTGCCGGCCGAGCTCCACCACGGCTTTTGGTCTCTGCTGGTCGGTAGTTGGACATCGGTTTGCATCCCTGTACTGAGACTGAACCTGCTTCTGTTTGTAGAAGCTGTTCACAGGCCATTTTCTGGGAGCTCTCGTCCTTTGGCGGTCTGTCTGTCTAACTAGACTGTCATCTGCGAGGGTACCTTTGGTTCACATTTCTGTATTTCACAGAGATTTAGGGGGCACGTGGAGAAGGGGAGGCCGCAGAGGGGTGCCCACACATCTGTGCTGAGCTCTTCTGATGGCAAGTGACAACTGGCTTAGGTAATGTTAGTTCATGGAGGGCTTGACCAACTTCACCATCAAGAAGCGACTTGGAGGTAACACGGCCTCGGGGAGGCAGCCGCTGCACAGGTGTCCTGGGTTAGCGTGTTCCAGGGAGGAAGGTGTGAATGCCGTCGCTTTCTCCAAGAGTGCTGCTCTGGGCGGCACAGTTCCAAACCCAGCTGCGAGGAGGAGCTGGCCCAGCCTTCCCGTCCCGGTGCCTCCCGACCGTCCCTGCCCAGCCCTCCCAGGCCCTCTCCAGCTGTCCCCAGCTCTCACACACCTCACGTGCATCTGCAACAGGTGAGCTGAATGCATGCCTCCGCGGACCGGGTCACACAGCGATTTTGTTTTCCACTGTTCAAGAGGCAAGCACCAGGAGCACTTCCCCAGCCCTGGGGGGGCCTCACCTCTGGGCTCCATGACTTCGCTGAGCACCCTTGGATAATGAAGAAAGCTTATGGGGCACCCAGGTGGCTCAGTTGGCGGAGCGTCTGACTCTTGATTGCAGCTCAGGTCGTGATCTCAGGATTGGGAGATGGAGCCCTGTGTCGAGTCTGCTTAAGGTTCTCCCTCTCCTTCTCCCTCTGCCCTCCCCCCACTCCAGCTCTGTCTTGTACGTGTGCTCTCTCTAAAATAAGTAAATTAAAAAAAAAGCTTACCATCATCTTATGCTGCCAAAGTGATTCCCGCTGAGAAGTTGGAAGCCCCCTCGGGTAAGTGGCAAAGCCATGAGCCATCGCTGACGGCCCCGGAGCTGAAGCAGGGAGCAGAGTCTCCTGAGGAGTCCTAGGATGAAGGCATCAAAGGCCCCCCAGTGCCCCCAGTGCACACGTGCACACAACCCTCAGAAGGAGAAGGGCTCAGCTTTGCTCTGCAAAGAAATCATGTCTACAAATGATAAGTACTCTTTGTTCTTTTATGCCCTCTTGGTAGGTGAGGATGAAAGAGGGGACAGGTTCTGGAGTGGGCCAGGCATGAAGACAGCTGGAGCAGGAGGCTGAGCACCTGCAGGAGTCCCCACCCTGGGACGCTGCTCCTCACTGGGTGTCAGCATCCACCTTTCTGGTAGGGCCCTATTTACTATGTGTAGCCTAAGCTCAGCCTGGTTGCCACCCACATAAGTGTGAGGTCCTCCTTGTGGCAACCCAATGCCTAGAGTGAGAGGAAGGGTCAGGTTGGAAAAGCAAGGAGGTAGTGGGGGTGGTGGGTAGCCTGCCAGGAATGGTTGGGCATGTTGTGCACTGCAAAACTCCAGGAGGTGTCATTCACTTCACAGTCCAGGGGACACATGAGCCTGAAGGCTCCTGCAGCATCCTGTCCTAGGTGACCAGGAGTCCCTGAGCTAAGCCAGAGGGACTAAGGATGCAGAAGACGGACAGACGTGAGAGTTACTGGAAGAGAGAGCTGCTCCTGACTTGATCCAGGGAGGGATGGGACATGGAGGAAGCTTCTGGGTGGTGATACTGAACTCACCTGGCCGGAAGTCTGGAGGAGGCAGGGAGAGGGTGGTGAGAAAGGTGCAGGGAGGAAGACCCTAAGGGCCTAGGCCCCTCTGGGACCCCTGTGAGAGGTTGGGGGTACTGGTCTGGGCTGGGAAACTGCCCTGGGTGTCCCGTGTGTAACTGGAACTGGAGACAGGCCCAGATTATGTCGTCTGGGAGCATGCAGACCTGGATTCCCGTGGGGGCCAGGTTTACTCTTTTCCAAAGAAGGTGGAATCCAGTAGCTCCGACCATCACAGCTATAGGGTGCAGGGGGTGGGTGGGAGGTGGCTGGAAGCACAGCAGCAGTGGGGGGAAAGCAGAACAGCTGAGGCGGGGCGTGCCGCCGGCTGGGACACGGGAAACCGCTGCTGACCTGATGCAGGAGCCTGCGAGCGTGTGTCCTCATGAGTCTGGGGCTGGGGGGCAGCGAGCTGGCCACAGAGGCCTTCCTGGGCTGCCGGCCTCTACAGCAAGGCAGCTTTCTGCAGAAATCAGAGGATACTAACTCGTTCATTCTGTTTTGGTCTCCGGACTCAAGGGTATTTGAACTGAAGACCAATTGGCCACGGTTCTGTGTGGTACAAGCTGTGGTAGTTCGCGTTTGCTGAAAGCAGGCGGGCAGGTGTGCTTGGAGAGTCACCAGCCCTCAGAGCTAATCAGCAGCCAAGACGGGGTAAGAGTCACAGCTCCTGCATTTTGAGTTTTGTGCTTTTGTTTTTCTTTTTGTGCAAAGCCAGTGTATTGACCTGTGAAATCAGCACAGTATTTATTGGCTTGTGTGGTCCAGATGAGCCTGGAGCTCATGGCGGGTGAATTGAAGAAACAAGCAAAGCGAACTCCCCATGCTCCCCCGACTCAAGTGTTGCTTTTAAGAGTGTTGAAAAGGATAATTTGGAAGAGGGTAGTTTTCTTCATGACATTAAGCTAAAAGCCAAGTAGATCATGTCTGTGGCTACATCTGAACTACCCGTCACAAGCGTAAACCTTTTGGAATTTTGCTCCCACTGTATAACATGTGGCTGTGGGTGGTTTGGGATAATTTACAGACACGCAAAGAGATTAGGGGCAGGTGCTTCAAAACCATGAACTGTCTCATGGTTTATTTTAACAGTCCCTGGATTAAAAGCTCTCAACTATCCTAATTGAAGAAGACAAGTATGAACACTAAAAGTCCTCTGCAATGTATGACATTGAGTGGAGGTAAGGAGAGGTGGGCAGGCCGCTGGGAATGGTTGCACGGGTTGTGCACTGCAATCCTAGGTGTCGTCATTTACATTGTAGTCCAAGGGGACACATGAGCCTGGAGAAGGCTCCTGTAGCATCCGGCCCTAGGTGACCAGGAGCACCTGAGCTAAGCCAGTGGGACTAAAGAGGATGCAGAGGAGGGACAGACGTGAGAGTGTGACTGGAAGGACAACTGCTAGGGGCTAGTGGGACCCTGCTGGTGCAGGAGAGGAGTGTCATGGAGTAGGCTTTTGGGTGGACGATACTGTGACTCATCTGGGATGTCAGGAGAAAGCCCGGGAGGGGTGCAGACTTGCATCTTGCGCAGTGCTACTCCCAGTGGGGAAGCTGGAGGATGCCCGGGCCAGCACCACGCCACATGCTGACATTCGAGCCAGGCAGGAAGACGGGCCAAGCCCGAGTGCCACGGATGGCGAGAAAGGTCCACGCCGCCTTGGCTCTAAAGCATGGTGGGGTTAGAGGCAGTTCCAGGGAAGCAGGATAGAGGCGTGAGATCCAGGCTTTAACCCGAAGACAGGGAGCAGAGCGTGTGGGGGACGCGCAGGCTCGGCGGGGCCCTGGGGCTCCTCCAGCCTCTTCAGTGCAGGTGCGTAACGGAGCCCTTCCTCTGCAGACCCTCCCATGGGGGTTCACAGTGAGCGCCGTGACTCTGAGCTCAAGACACGGCGTTTCACACAGCGATCGAGAGGAACAGGAGTCTCTTGGGCGCGGGCAGGAGGGCGCTCGGGTCCTGGCCGTCTTGTTTGCCCGCGCCCGGCTAGGTTGGGTGTCCCCCTTCGAGCAGGGCCGAGGAGGAGCGGAGCCACAGAGAAGTGCTGTCAATACGATGGGAAGGAGAAACTCATTTTCACACGGAGTACAAGTTGAAGCGTTAGGTCCTATTTAAATAAGGGAGTGTAGAGAACTATCCCAGTGGTCAGAGAACTATCCCAGTGGACTGTTCCACAGTCCGTTCTAATCAAAGGCCGCACCAATGTTTGAATGTGATTGATTTCAATGAAACCCACAGTTTTAGGGGCGTCTGGGTGGCTCAGCGGCTGAGTGTCTGCCTTCAGCTCAGGTCGAGATCCTGGGGTCCTGGAATCAAGTCCCACATCAGGCTCCCTGCATAAACCCACAGGTTGGCTTCTTTTTTTTTTTTTTTAAGATGTTATTTATTTATTCGGAGAGACAGAGAGAGGCAGAGACCCAGGCCGAAGGAGAAGCAGGCTCCCTGCAGGGAGCCCGATGTGGGACTCGATCCCAGGACCCCGGGGTCACACCCTGAGCCGAAGGCAGACACTCAGCCACTGAGCGCCCAAGGGATCCCCAAACCCAGTTTTGACGTGAAACCGAAAAGCTGGTACACTGACAAGCACGCACACGTGGAATGACTCCCAGTAGACTTCATTTTGTTAAAATGGATCCCGGATTGCTGCTAATGTTCACGTCTGAGGGGAAGACTGCGGTGATTCTGTCTTTCCACTTGCAGGATCCCGAAGCGTGTTCTAAATCCGGGACTGTACACGGGGTGCCGGCCCTGGAGGGAGCCTCGGCGGTAGCGGCCGAAGCCTCTCGCTGTGCAGGTGACGAGCGTGAGGCGGGGACACTGTGAGACCTGTGGGCCGTCGTGCGCCACACCCGCGGCGGCTAAGCTCTCTTAAACCAGGAGCACAGGCCGGGCCGTGGCCCACGGTCCCAGGGGAGGCTTGGTCAGGGTTTCTGGAGCTCCACGGCCAGCTCCTTGGGCATTTCAGCTTTGGGTGTCTGTGCTCTCAAAGCCTCACGAAGCAAACCAAGCAGATCAAGGCTGCAGGGAGCGAGTTTGTGGATGGGGCCCCTGGGGACTGCTCTGTGGTGACCGGCCCTCCCTACGGCCGGGACAGGTGCTGGCACATACCCTACTCCTTTGTTCCACCGGGCCGGTCGGGACTTCACCTTTATGGCAGGTTCCTCCAAGCCGTGGGGCCCCCACGTTCACGGCCCCACGCTTCGGGGAACCGGAGTCCACTGGCCACAGTGGGGCCCGACTCCAAAGGCACCACCTCTCGTCCCCGGCGCAGGGCTGGGGAGCGGCTGCCGCTGGGCCTCCCGGTGCCCCCCGACCTCCGCAGGCCACTAACTTCCCCGAGGCCAGGCAGGCCGGCCTGGCTCTAGCGTTCTTTAACCTACGGAATCCACGTACACTTGCAGACACAAAAAGCACTCCTAGGTCTCGTGTGTTTCCGTGTGCACGCCCGGCTGCGCTAAGTCTTGTTGGCCAAGTGCACTCACGTTCCATGACCTCACTTAGAAAGAGGCACCGGGTAAGACCCGTGTGTAGCAGCCTGCCGGCTATAAAAGCCCGTGACTTGTGCAGACTTCAGGACCCTGGTTGATGCTACGTGAAGCAGAGGGAAAAAATCTTTCCGAGTCACCTGGACTTGGCCAACACCCTGCCAGCTGGAGGCCGAGCTCTGGTGTCCTGCTTAGAGGAGACTGCTAGGACTTCACCTCTGCCCCGAGGAAGAGAGTCCACTCAGAGCATCTCCTCTCCACTGCTTTTCCCTGCTGAGATCAGAGAGTAAGCTACACACACACCTCTCCTGACCTCTGAGTGAGGTTTGGGTTATTTTCATTACATAATAACATTTATCTCACTTTGAACATTAGCGTAGTTAATTTTAGATGTTTTGCCCTTAAAAGGCCAGGCAACAGGGCCTCTTTGTACGTTTGTCTTCAGATTGCTTCTACATCCTGTCTGATGTGTGGTTAGATCAGCTGATGAATCATGTGATGTTTTGCTGCTTCAGATGACAGAAATACAGACTCAAAATAACCAGAGAAGCATCTCGAATGTTTACTAAACACGTTGCTCAGAAAGCATGCTTTTCTATGATTCGCGGGCTTTTTATGACAGACCTGGGTGAGGGTGGCTGCCTAAGGGAGGTGGGGGCTGGTGGGTCTCAGGGAATTGGCTGCAGGTGGGACACAGTTGTCCCCACCTTCCGAAGCCCTGCCCATCGCAAGCTGGGTGACCCCAAGGGGGGCGGGACTTAGAACATGAAAGGCCCCTTGTACTGGGCTGTGCCTCACTTTGAAACCTTCATTCTCTGTTTAGGGGTCAGCTCACTTGCAAACAGGAGGCCAGAAGCTGTGGCTGGTTGGAACACGACAGCATGTGCTGTCCTGGGCACTGGCCTCTTAGAGACTGGCTGAGGTAGAAAGATTTTTTAAATACTTCTCAAGGTCTTGTAATTTAATTGCAAGATTATAAATACTATTTCTCTTACAACCACAACCTCTTGGGCTCTCCCACTTCAGTCTGAATAAAGGAAAAAAAATACAGCTGGTCAGAGAACTACTGAGTCTTTAAATTGTTTTGTTTCTAGAAACTAAGAATACCAAAAACAAACAAACAAAAAACCCTTACTCTCCTCCTCCTCCTCCTTTCCTGTAAGAAAACACCCCAAATGGGGAACAATGAGGGTAGGGAGCTGTTGAGTTGTATTTTTTAAAAATTTACTTCTTAACTCTAAGCTATCATTGAAGAACTTCCGTCGTATTTGGGAGATGTAATGACTATCCCAACCCTGAAGGAGATCCAGAAAAGGCTGCTTGTGAGGACCACGGAGCCGGACCCTGGTTGGGAAGTGCCATGGGGTCTGGAGAACTTTCAGCCTGATGGAGCTGGGCTTCGGTGGAGCCCCTCCCTCCCCGGGGCGTCCCTCCTCCTGGGCCCCTGCCCTCCGCACCTCCCAGAAGTCATTTATCGGTTGGACTCCAAGAGTTTTTGAGAACGTGCGTTTGCTACCCTACCGAAGCCTTCCTTGGCCCCACCTGGTACCACCTAAGCAGCCCTGAAAGCTGCTCTTTCCAAGGGTATCAACCATCCGTGGCCATTTCCAAAGCCAAGCCACCTGCCAGGGCTGACACAGGAAACAAAACGCAGAACGAGACGACTTCTGGAAGAAGACAGACCCAACACAGGCAGCTCGAGGCCATGCCCGGCTGCCGCCCGACGTACACCAACGGCCTTCCACTCCCAAGTCAGAGTCCCAGAGAGGCCAACGTCCAAACCTCACAGCACGCCCTGAGCCTCACGACCAACAGGTCCAACCCTCTCCCGACTTCCCTGGAGCAAGCCTTGCCTGGTTCCTTCTGCTCACGTCTTGGGCATCTGATGCCCGGGGCCACCACGCTCCAAGTGGAACAGAGCAGACGGCACCTGCATGTTTAGAACGACCTGGCGCATGACCCTCAAAAAAGCAGAGAGGCCACAGAAGCAGCTGCTCCGACC
Source organism: Canis aureus (assembly GCF_053574225.1). Taxonomy (NCBI): domain Eukaryota; kingdom Metazoa; phylum Chordata; class Mammalia; order Carnivora; family Canidae; genus Canis; species Canis aureus. The sequence continues at coordinate 90,139,231 of NC_135614.1, read as the reverse complement.
TGGGAACACCCTCAGGGTGGAAAGCCTGCTTTGAGCTGCCCCCAAGGCAGTCCTCCGCCCTCTAAAGTCACGCTGGGCTTGTCATGGTCCTTGACCCGTGGCTCTCGTAGGCAGCACGCCCTTCTCATCCTATCTGTCAGCTGAGCGACTTGCAGTTAAGAAGAAACCTGCGGGGGAAATCTTTGGTAGGCAATGTAAAAGGGGTGCTGCTCCCACCCCTGAAAGTGGGTTAGGGTGGATGCAGACAGGCCACTGTGTGTCAGGCCGCGAGTTAAGCCCAAGTGAAGGAAGTGCGGGGGGTCGGCGTGCTTCCAGGTGGAAGGTTTTGGACACGACCTCTACAATGTCTGTCATCATCGTGGTCTGGGTGTGGGTGGCTTCCCGTGTCCCTTGGGCAGCCACATATTCACCGCCTGTGATGTTCACCCCCGATGGGTCCCTGAGGCCCGTGCTCTAGTTGCATCATGAGGCGTCTCTAGCTGCTCTCTCCCCATTTTTTAGAGAGAGGAAGAAGTGGCTTTCACAATTTGATCTCTGAGCTCCAGCCCCGCAAGCATGAGATAGTCACACATGTTAAAAAATACTGCTGTTTAATTTTCTAGTCATGTACTTTTAAAAAGCTGATACAATTAGACGTTTTTCCCCCCCGTCTTGTCAGATCTGCCCCTGCACCGCCTGTGAGCTCCGCGTCTTAGTTTCCAGCACTCATGATACGGAGGAAGTCTCTCCGAGGAAGCCGAGAAGTATGTCCCCACGGTGGGCACACCCAAGGTCACTTGTCCGGAGATGTGGATGCGGCCCTGTGATGTTCGTGGCTGACTTTATGCCCTCACGTTCTTTTTTGTTTTGCTTTTTAACGAGGAACAATATGGTTACACGTACTGAGAACAATGAACACACAAGGCTTGTCTGTTTTCTTTCCTTCTTTGGCCCTTCCAGTGTATGTTTGCATTCCCACTGCTGTCTAGGCCGGCTGGCCCCATTCCCACCCTTACCCATAACGAAAAATAGTTGTCTTGTCGCGTACTGATCCTTACATTTATATACAAACGACAGACTCCAAAACTGCTGTAAATAACATACAATGTTCATTGATACAATACGTCTCAACTGCAAGTCTGGGGAGCACACAAGCAATCAACCGTATTGTATTAGAGACATTTTATTGAAAATGCGAAAATAGGAAATGTATTATAGCCTAAAATAAATTACATAACATATACAGTATATATTTATATCTTTAAAATATTTTTGTGTTTAGGTTCTTTCCGTCTAGGAATTTTGACTAAATCAAGAATTTAGTGAACTGTGTCCATAATTTTTGTAAAGAAAAAAACCCGCTTTCCAAAACTTAGAAAAATAGACTGCACTACGTGGATTTCAAATGTGTCTCCCGGGGTGTCCCCGCGCCTCCGCCGTCGCTACAAAGTGTGTCGCCGCGGGGGGCCGGGCTGGGGCGGGCAGGGGGCGGCGCTTCCCTCCCTTTGGGACTAAGCGGACCGGGCGCGGGGCGCGGGGCGCGGGGGTCGGGCCCTCCCCGGGGACGCCGAGCGGCGGCAGGTGCGGTCCGGGGCGCGGCCCGAGCCCCCGAGCCCCGAGCCCGACCCCTGCACCCCCGGGGCTCTGCAGCCCGCCCCGCCGCGCGTCCGTCCGTGTGTCCGTGAGTCCGTCCGTGTGTCCGTCCGCGTTCGCGCGGGGCCGCTGCGGGGGCGCGATCCCGGGGGGCAGCGGGGGCGCCGGGGGTGGCCGCGGGGGGGGGGGTCGGGGGGGTCGGGGGGGGGCGGCCGCCGTCCTTGGGCCGCAGCAGGCGCAGATTGTCCGAGGGGAGGCGCAGCCGCGGCCCCGGGTCGGGCGGGTCGGGGGGGGGGGGGGGGGGGGGGGTCACGTGGCCGCGCTGCCCCCGCCGCCCGCGGGCCCCGCGCTCAGTCGTTGTCCCCCCGCATTTCCACCACGTCCGCGCCCTCCTCCGCCGGCGGGATGTCCGTCATGGCCGAGTCCTCGCCCTCCGCCGCCGGCTCGCTCTCCAGCTTCTTTTTCTAGACCCAAGAGGACGCCTGAGTGCGGCCCGGAGCCGGGGCGGGGCAGGGAGGGGGCCCCGCGCCCCGGGGTGACCTGGCGGGCGGCTCCGGCCCATCCTGCCTCCAGGCCTCCGGGCCTCCAGGCCCGCCGCGCAGGGTGCAGGGCGCCGGCTCCCCCTCCCCCCCCCCCCTCCCCGCGGCCTCCGCCTCCCTCCGCAGCCCCCTCCCTCCCCCCCTCCCCCCTCCCCTCCAGGCTGGTCTCCCCCTGCTCCCCGCGCCGGCCTTGCAGGACTCGGCCCCGCCCCGCCCCCTCCTCCGTGGGGCTCCCCTTCTCCAGGGCCCCCCCCACTCCTTGGCGTCAGCTACAAGGACTCGGTCCTCACCTCCTGCCACGCCCGGCCCCTGCCCGAGCCCATCGGCCTTCTCTCCCCTCTCATCCGCCCCAATGAACCTTTCCGTAATTATAGACACTTCTGGGCCCCGCCCCTCTTTCCTTTAATCTCACAGGCAAGCAAAACCCCGACCTTGGTTGGGCCCAAACGTCTCCCAAGTTCAGCCCTTGACCTGCTGCCGCGGCTGGGGGACCACCCAGGTGAGCCCCGGCACCCATGCTCGGCCCCGCCCGTCTCCACCCCCACCCAGTCCGTCCTGCTCCCTAGTCATGGTCTTAGGACTAAACCCCTGAACAGGTGGGCGACCCTGCAGGACAACTGAGCTCCGTGCTCAGGGTGCAAAGTGCCCAGTGTGTAGGTGGGTGCGGCGCGTGGTGGGCAGCTGGGAAGACTTCCTGGAGGGGCCTGGGGCCGGAGGCTGAGGAGAGGAGACGCTCTGCGGAGGGGAGAGGGCATCCTGACCCCCCACATTTTCTGGATTGGTCCCTCCTCAGCAATAAAGTCTGAGCGGATAAGGACTCAGAGGATGGAAGGCTTGCAACAGGAATCACCTTTTGAGTATGTCCTGGCACCGTTCAATCATTATTCAGTGTCTATAACTTGAGATTGTCCCAAGGCAGCACCAGGCTGCAGGGCTGCGTCCTCCGCGGTGGCTCCCGGGCCATACAGCTGCCCCGGGAGACCAGGCAGGACTAGGCCACGGGGCTGCATCCCTTGGCTGTCACTCCCGGGCCATACTACTCCACAGATTAGTGCAACAGCGGGTCCCCTTGTTACCACCCTGACCTGGGGCCCAGGTGCTCTGGCCTAGAGGGTCCCTGGGGTTCCCGTGAACAGGGTGCGTCCAGCCGCAGTGAGGTGTGAACAAGAGGCGCCACCGCCTTGGCCACCTCCCCCGGGGCCCTCAGGGAGCCACTCAGGTCCCCCTCTCCCCGGCATGGTGTCCCCCCGGGGGCAGGTGTGCGGGTCTGGGGCTAGACTCACCTGTTTCCGATAGACGTAGCACGCGGCTATGGCAACCATGGTGGACTCTCCCACAAAGCCCGCCAGGAGGGAGCCCACGCCCAGGGTGGCCCCGTGCACGCTGTGGAGGAGAACACAAGGGCCGCGTGTGTCAGCCACACGGAGGCACAGACGGGCAGAGATGCAGGCAGGGTGCAGGCGGGGAAGGGAGCTTGCAGGAGAGCCCTGGTGAGGCCTGCGCGGGACAGGAGCCCCCACCTGGCGGGACCTGGGGCTGCGGGGTGAGCCGCCCCCACCACCCTCCCGGGGCTGCACCTGGGCCCCCGCCCTCCCCGCCAACTCTGGGCAGAGGTGGGCTCTGAGGGCGGGGTCACCGCCCTTGCTCCCTGGTGTTTGGTCCTTCCAGCCCTGCCGCCTGCAGCAGGTGCTCAGTGAACGGCGAGCAGGCCTGACCACAAAAGTACCCTTCTAGAATGCTGCTGAACAGAGAAAGGAGGGCTCAGTCAGCACTTCTAACTGTAGACACACTTGGGGGACGTACTTCAGTGGCAGAAGGACCCACAGCCCCAAGCCCCCGACAGCATACCCCAGGTAGGGCAGGACCACGAGGCTGGTGATGAGGACGATGATCCGCAGCACGGAGCTGGGGGCCAGGACGAAGGTCTTCTTCAGGGTCATCAGCCACCCGGTGAGATGGGCCCTCACGGTGACTGAAGGACACAAAGGACTCATCAGCGACACCCTGCTTCTCCTGGTCCTCGGCCTCTCCCCCTGCCTCGCCAGCACACCCGAGGCCGTGGGGTGCTGGGTGAGGACACAGGCCTGGCTGCCGCCGCCCTGGGCTGGCCACCACCATCTCCTGCCAGGCTTCCTGACCCTGCTTCTGGGCCCCGGGTAACCCCGACCCGGCCTGCAGGCAGCTGCCCCTCTCCACTGTCACTGCCCCCATCCGTCTTCGCTGAGCCTGCTGGCCCCTGGGACGCTCCTCCAGCCCTGCCCCTGCCTCCCCAGCCCTGCCTCATGCTCTGATGTCTCTTCTCTAGAAGAGAAAACACTGAACACTGACAACTTGCCGGCCATCCAGTTTGACTGCGGGTGAGGAGGGAAGCTGGACCAGAGGCCCCATCTTCCGGAGGGTGGGGGAGCAGGGAGAGGGAAGGCGGGGGCACCCTGGCCATCTCCTCTTCCCCTTCCCTCAAGTGCCCGCCCCGTCTCGGTCTGCAGTGCCCTCCCGCACTGTCCCCCATCCACGCTAGCGAAGTGCAGGGTGGGGGTGCCCGGCCTGGGCACAGAGGACTGCCGGGACGGGCAGCGTGGGAAGCACAGGCCCCAGCAGCAGGACGTTTAGATTTGGTCTGAAACTGCAAGGGGCGGTTGGAGGCTGTGACCTGGTCCTCTGTTTAGGGTGGGCAGCGCCAGGCAGACCTTGGAGGGGCGGAAGTGTTCACTCGTGTCCAGGGTACGTTTGGAGGGAGACTCTCCTGTGCTCCTCATCTAACGGGCTGCCCTGTCTGCCCCAGGTGGAGGCCTTGGGCCTGGCTGAGGCTGAGGGTAGGGCGCACACTGGAATGCTCGTCGGCTTGGCCTCAACCCGAGGTTGTAAAGGCAACAGGGCCCTGACGCCTGGCTGGAAGCCCTCGTTACAACACAGAAGTGAGTTGAGAGATTAAAAACCAGTCCAGGGGCGCCTGGGTGGCTCAGGGCACGATCCCAGGACCCTGGGATCAAGTCCCAAATCAGGCTCCTTGCTCAGCGGGGACTGCTTCTCCCTCCCCCAATCACGTTCTCTCTCTCTCTCTCTCAAATAAATAAAATACTTAAAAAAAAAAAAAAAACCCCAACCCAAACCAAAGGAAGAAACTAGTCCAGTTGCAGCTGGAGTTGTCCGGGGCCGGGCTGGGTCTGGGAAGGAACAGCACGTGTCAATCTCCAGCGGAAGCATCCTCCTCTAGGGGTCACCTTCTGCGGCCTGGCTCCCGTGGGGACCCCAGGGCAAGGACCAGACTCCACCCCACGGCCACGCCCTCCCACTCCTCCCACAACCTGAGAGGCCTGGCCCCAGGGAGGCGTCTAAGAGCAGGGGTGCTTGTGGTCCAGCTCAAGGATGGCACCACAGGTCCGGGCCTCCTCCAAGGCTACTTCTCAACTTGGGCTTTGTCAATCCTGCTTTCCCGGTGGAATGATTTAGTGGATTATTTGGGCAATAGAAAGATTCTATTTTCAAGTAATCTCTACACCCACCATGGGACTCGAACTCACAACCCCGAGATCAAGCGTGGCATGCCCTTCCGTCCGAGCCAGCCAGGCGCCCCAGGCAGTAAATTTCTGAATAAGTAACGAAACCCACTTGGTACAGAATTTAAAAGGTGAGGAAGGGAATACAGTCCCCGCCCAGGCCCTCGTCCCGCTTCCAGAGGCAGCCACGGCTGCCAGTTGGGCGAGTTACTTCCAGGAACAGCGGGAGTGACACGCGCTTACCTGAGCATCACACACAGGTGTACAAACGCGTGTGATGCACCTGTTGCAGGAAAGGCAGCTCCTGCTGACCCCCGTCCCGCAGCCTGCGCTTCCCGTTAATAAAGCACCGGTAAGCCTCCGCCTACCCGATCAGGTTGGGAATTTTCAGACGGGCTTCTTTTTGGCTACAGAGGTTTTCCTCTCTGGCCATTGGCCGCCTGGCCTCGGCCCTGCTCCCGGAGTCTTCACTCCAGCTGCTTTTGTACATCTGCAGGGTTTACCAGCCTGCCTACCTTCTATTTTTTATGGTATTTTTTAAATACCGTATCATAAAGCCGACTTTGGAGCATAGAGCTCGAAGAATCTTAAGCCCTGCCCTGCTGTGTGTGGCCTGGACACCACCAGGGCACGGGCAGCCCTGTGGCCCCCAGAACCCCTCACGTTGTCCCCCCGGGTGTGCTTCCTTTCTCCCGTGTCTGCAGCCTCAGTCCTTGAAGACACAGCGTGGCTGCTGTCCCATTTGCTTCTGGAACTAGCCACCCACTGGGTAATGGGGGCACCTCTTCAATCCACCGTGAGATTTTATGGTTCTGGGGGGACATGATCGCAAACCGTTCTAAAGACAGAAGACCGAGTCGGGCCTGAGGGTGGCAAGACCTTCTCTTCCCTTCTCTGTCTTTACCTGGAACCGGGAAGAAGGAGAAGATGCGCAGGGGAACCACACACAGTTCTGCAAATGCGAAGTCCACTCCAATGATGTCTATTAGGATTTTCTCGGAAACGTCGGGAGTCCAGAACATCACGAAGCAGAGCTGGGGGCAGAAGGGACAGTCAGGACGCCAGGCAGGTGTCTGGAGACGCCCCCGGGGGGCCAGGGAGGAGGTGAGCCTGCCCACCAGTCCTCACAGTGGCCCGTCCTGCTCCGTCCTCGCCTCCGGGCCCGCGCTGGGGACCCTCCTGCAGAGGGGGACGCACGAGCGGGCCGTGGGCTGGCGGGGCCCAGTGAGCTCTCACAGAGGGCCCTATGGGCCGTGAGCAGCTGTGGGCGCAGGCGACCGCGCTCCGTCCTGGGAGTTTTACGGCTTGAACCAAAGAGTGAGCAGTGGCCCGGAAGCACCTACAGTGATGGGCAGGCGGAGGGGCCCGCTGCACATGCGCCCCTCGGGGAACCGGCAACAGTGATGCTGAAATTAGCGGCGGTTCGGGGCTTGTCGAGGCCTAGTTACGGGAGCAAGGGAAGTGCCATGCGCTGCGCACTGCCGGGCAGCAGATGGGCAAGGAGCAGCTGACGCAGCAGATCGTGTTTACCTGACGGGTGGCGGCGGGCAGCGAGCTGCTCCAGCCCTTCCCTCCACCCCCCCCACCCCCCCACCCCCCCCCGCCGTCAGGAAGTGTGGCCACGGGCCCTTCTGGACGTGGGGCGAGGGCAGGGCCGACAGCAGGCTGGTGGGAAGTGCAGACAGCAAGCAACCTGTGCGCAGCTGCTGACTGTGGCTCCTGGACGGGCGGCCCTGGAACTTCACCTCTGGACAACGTAAGAGGGGCGGCGAGGGCACCAGAAGCCGGGCATGCAGGGAAGGGAGGAGGGCAGGGAGGAGGGAAGGCCCTGTCGTCTTCCTCTGTGCGGCTCCTGGGGTTCCCAGGCCGGAGGCTCCTGGTGAGCACCAACCCCTGCGCCTGACCAGCCACCACCAGTCGGCTCCTGATGCCCGCCCATTAAGATGAGGACGAGCAGGTCAGCCTTTGAGGAAGGCCTCTAAGCTGAAGAGGCTAAAACAAAGGGGAAAAACTGGGAGGAAACAGAGACAAAGCAGAGAAGTGGAGACGGACCGGCGTGCGCACACGGGGTGGGGGGTGGGGCCCACTGACGCTCTCAGAGCGATAGAAGATCCTGCATCCAGGAAACAAGGACCAAATGGAAATGTTATTTTAAAAAGGCATTCAAAGAATAAGAAAGCACTTCTGAAAATTAAAAGATTAAATCAGAAATTAAAAATGCACAAAATGACAGCAAGATAAAGTTGAAGAAATCTACGACAATGACAGAGCAGGACAGCGACACGGGAAGCACATGAGAATGGGCTTAAAAAATAAAGGAGCGATCTAGAGGCCCCACATTCGAATAATGCGAGTTCCAGAAAGAGAGAACGGTGAAAACCTGAGAGCTGAATGGTGCGGCCTTAAGACCACCCTGGGCTCCCTCAGGTGGACGGAGCGGAGCGGAGGAAGGAGGACCACTGAGCGGGCGCCCACAGGGCTGGGGGCAGAGAGCCGGGCCTGGGAGCTCCCTGCTGCGGGCAGAGACTCGGAGCAGGTCAGGAGCAGAGACGCCCATCCTAGGGCCAGGGCAAACCGTCCATCTCACGTGTTGGAAGGAGGACGTCTTCAGACGCTCAAGGCCTCAGAGGATTTCCTGCCTACACACACCTTTCAAGAAGCCTCCGCGCTACCTCTGCCAGAGCAAGGGAGTCACAGACAAAAAAAAAGATACAGGATGGATCTCAAGGAAAAGTCCTGAGGGGAAGGGTCCCTGGGTGGGGTCAGCGCAGGTCCCACAAGCGCCGGGAAGGCCCCTGGGTTGGCGGGTTTGCACTGGTGCTGCCGGCATTTCTTCAATGAAGGACAAGTACACGAAAGCTAAGAAAAATTATAAGCAGGACAAAGATGAAGTCCAGGAAGGTCTATAATTTTTTCAAGAAAAGAGCTTGGGGGGCTCAGGTCGTGACCTGGGGTTTCGGGATCAAGTCCCGCATGGGGCTCCCTGCAGGGAGCCTGCTTCTCCCTCTGCCTGTGTCTCTGCCTCTCTCTGTGTCTCATGAATGAATAAATATAATCTTTAAAAAAAAAAGAGAGAGAAAAGAAAAGAAGGGAATCAGAGCTCAGCCGTCAGAGGTTGCCCTAGTTGGAATCCATGGAGAGAGCTGCGGGGGGCGGGGGGTCTGGGAGTTCGGGAGCGGGGGGCGCACAGACTAGGGGAAGGGCTGTTGGCCACAATCCTTAGCTTTGTGCGTGTGTAGCTGCTCAACAAACTCCGAATTAAAAAATGTAATACAACTTTGGAAGAGAATGCTCAACACCTGCCAATTCCATCAAATATCTTTCTTTCTTTCCTTCCTTTCTTTATTAGTTATTTCAGAGTGACAAGGAGCAGTGGGGAGGGGCAGAGGGAAAGAGAGAGGGAGAAGCACAGTCCCGCTGCGCAGGAAGCCTGACGCGGGGCTGATCCCAGGACCCCCAGGACCCCGGGATCATGACCTGAGCTGAAGGCAGAGGCTTCACCGACTGAGCCCCCCAGGGGCTCCTTTCTCTCCTTTTCTTAAGGTACAAGTGATTCTTCTTTAAAATGAAAGTGAATATGTTACAGTATGAATCACAATCATGTAAAAACAGAACGCTGAAATTTTAGAATAGAACATCCTTTAGGCTTTGGGTAAATTAAGTTTCATGGAATTAGGCTGGTCCCATTAACTATGTTGCGCTGAAATATTTTCTCAGCTATCTCGGAAGATCTATTATAAATACGTTCCCCCTTATAAAGGTAGTGGAGCTTTTATTCTATCATGCATTCTTCAGCATCTGGAAAGAATATTCCGTTGCTTTTCAAAAATGACAGATGTACAATCATTTAACCCTCCTGCCTGATGCCAGCACTCACACCCCATTTTTGACGTGAAGGGAAAATGCTTCCTTAGATCTAGCAACCCAGAGTGCAGAGCTTTATCACCCAGCGGCCTGGACACGCGGCCCCGTCATCTTTCCCATTGCGGAGCTGCCAGCCTGAAATGGGGAGGTTCCCGCCCACGGCTCGGGGAGGGTCGGGGCAGGGCGGCAACTCCACGTAATTATAACTTCAGGAGGACAGTGAGCGCGGGACTGGGAGGGACACAATGCACTTCCCTGATGAACAGATGGATCATCTCTCCTCCTAAATATTTTCCATCGCAGTAAAGCTGTAAAGATGAAGATAAGCGAGCATCGCCCCAAGTCTGGACCTGCTCTGTGTCCTAGGACCTGTGGGGGGCACGCCATCCTGGGTTTTCCTGGCTGGTGGGACATACCCAGGGCATGTTCTCCTAAAACCCGGAGACGCCCTGGTACGCCGTCTTTATTCTATAGCCAGCAGTTATCTGAAGGCGAGATCACGCCGCACGCTGCGATCCCTGAGATCTGGAAGTCACTGTAAAGTAGCCTTGAAGTTTCAACAGGCCAAGGACAAAGGAGGGTGTAACTGTGCATGAGACAGGACGGTGCAAGCAAGCATAGTGGCCAGGCCAGGCAACTCCTCCCTCTCGCTTCTCCACGTGGATAATGTTCACCTGGAAGCTTTTTACCGCCTTGGACGAGACTCTCCGTAAACCTTTGAAGGGGGGAGTCCAATCTGAGGACGCAGCAGCAGTGAGCACGCCCACGTCACGCGAGACGTTTACACGGATATTAACCTGGATGGGTGGCCACCGTCCTGGTCCCCTGCAAACAAGACGCTGTGATTTGGCGGGTCTCTCACAGGGCCCCCAGGAGGGTGGCTTGATATTCCATTCCTAAAGTTCCACAGTATTTCACTGGGACCCGCTGAGCCTCGGCTCTCCGTCTGTGCCACGCACACCTTAAACGTCCCTGCCAAGGCTGCATGCACCGAGGTGCCTCTTCGGAGCTTTCAATCACACACACACGCACACCTAGAGTCTAGACTGGGTCTTCCAGAGCGAGGTAGCTGAAGGCCGCCAGTCTGGGCTGGGTGTCAGCAGTCCCAAGTAACCATTCAAAGGGAAGGAACACGACCTATCTCCAGGCTCCCTTTCTTTTCTCCCCAAATTTCTAAGTATGCCCTTTGTCTTGGCCATGCTTCCAGTGTGAAAATGCCCCTTGTCTTCCAGCAAGTTCCTCAAAAACTGGCTATTTCCTACGTTGCCCAGCAGGGAAGATGTGCAACCTGGAAGTAGGTGTGGTGTTGTTGAGCAGCTCATTATCTGTCTGCTGGTCAACTTCCCCTAAAAAATAATCATCAGATCACATTTGACCAGCCTGTTTCAGAAAACAAGAAGCTTCAGAAATTAACCTAACAAAGAACATCTCAGGAAAAGTGTCATTCTGATGGGTCGCCCGGAGGAGGCTTCCCTCAGATACGTGCCCTCCCAGCTGACCACGACGTGCCGTGTTCCTCAAATATTTGCAGAGCCTAATGACATTGACTTTTCCAACCAGAACACAAACCTAATAAACTGACAATGAACACTATTTCTTCTCCTTGGAGCAGGGGTTGGGTGTTTTTTTTTTTATTTATTTACTTTTCCCCTGCAGAGCTTGCTGTCGACATTATCTCATTAGGAAGCAGCCAGCAAAATGGAACAACCCATTCGATGCCCAGATATGGGTTTTCCTGTTTATTCTCTAATAAAAGGAACCAGGCAGGGCTTCTTAGAGAAGCGGCTTATCCTAAGACCAGGGCAGGACATAAACTAGGTGATCGGCTTGGAGACTGTGTCAGGGGACACAGGAGCTCAGCACAAGGCTCCCAATAGCTGAGGCTGGAAGAGTCTGAGCACAGAATAATACAGCATTGAGTTACGGCCCGGAGTACAGAAGGAGCTACCCACGAGTCCACACTGATATAAATAGGGACAATTGCCCGCGTAGCATGCCAGAGGGTTTACATATTGGGTAAGGACCCAGGGAGGTGGAACGACAGCAACCTCCTCCTAGAGTCAGGAAAGGGGGAACGCGTGCCCACAGTGGGGAACGCAGGCCGACCGTTAAGTCACGCTGGCAGCATCAGCATGGACTCTTGACAAGATGGGACGAGCGCACGTCACCCGCGTCGGCTTCCTCCCCCCCGGAGACACTCCCCACAACCCCATCCTCTTTTATTTGACGGTCTGTGATCCTTCTTCCCATGGACTCTGAAATTCCTATTCTGAACTTGGAAATACTTGTGTTTCAAGATTCTTTCATCTCTAGCGGAGCACAGACGCCTCTGGACAAACCTCCCTTCACGATCACCGGCTTTTGGTATCAGGCTCTCTACAGCTGACCACCCCGCGAGGCCACCGGCCTTTCATCACAAGCAGAACGTGAAGGTCCCAGGCGGTACAGATGCCACGGTCATGGTTTCTGACGACCCTCTGGTTCCTTACAGGCATCGGCCTGGTAAGCAGGCTTCACGCGGACGTAGCCGCTCTGTCGGGGGCAGCATTTATCCTTCGTTTCCAAATCTGTGTAACGAAGACCTAAGCTATGACAAAGCCCTGCTGCACATTAGAATCCTCGAGCAGGATTACGGCACGTGCGAAGGATGACGGAAGCCCCGAGCCTTCCAGAAACATCTCCTAGGTCTAAGATGTTAGTGTCTGAGTCCATGGACTAGACCCACAGCAGGGGCGTTCTCTCCCAGCCTCCCTTCGTCACCCGCGGCGTCAGTCCCCACCCCTGGGACGAGGGCCTGGGAACGGGATTTGAAGAAGCCAGCTGTTTCTATCAGCATCTGAACTCAGAGAACATGCGAACCCAGCCACAGTGGGGCAGCCAGGTCCGCGCGTCCCAAGAGGAGCCAGTTCCACAAAGAAACACTGCCAGGACGTCTGCGTTTGACTTCATTTCCAGAGACTGTTGACCATGCTTTTGAGGAGCTCCCAAAGCTGTCTTCATTACCCCAACACTCAGGATTAGCAGGAAGTCAGAGGTTCTTATCTCTGCCAGTACAAAACGTAAGATGCATGCAGGTGTTTTTAGTTAAACTGCCAGCCCTGGGCTTTCTTCTGATGTGGAGATTTTACTTAGAAGGGTACAATATCCTTTTAAGTGGCCTTAATTCTCCACTGGGTTGACCCTCAATAATACTGTGTACGAAGGGGTGGTAAGGAGCTTGGCTCTGGGCCGTGTGCTTGGCTGTCCTGGGAAGCTGCAGCCCGCGTCGGTCCATTCTGCAGGCACGCTGATTAGACTTGTTTGGGGGTGGAGGGGTGCTAGCAGAAAAGCCGGACCCTGCCAGGTGGCACAGGCCTATCTTGCCTGAGATTTTCAGTGGCCCCAGTACATCCACCAGAGCACCCAGGCCCAGTACACCCATAGCAGCACCCAGGCCCAGTACACCCACTGAGCACCCAGGACCCAGTAAGCCGACAGCAGCACCCAGGGCCTAGTATGCCCACAGGAGCACCCAGGGCCCTGTACCCCCACTGAGCACCCCGTGCCTCTTGGGGCAACGTCTGGACTCTGCAGAAGGCGGCAGCATCGCGCTCCAGCAGCAGGGGGCGCTGTGCACCCAGCCCACAGAGGCGGCTCCCTGCCCCGAAGGTTTCCCTCGTCCGTCCGTCTGTCCCAATGGATGAGAAATATCAGAAAGGGAGACAGAACATGAAGACTCCTAACTCTGGGAAATGAACTAGGGGTGGTGGAAGGGGAGGAGGGCAGGGGGTGGGGGTGACTGGGTGACGGGCACTGAGGGGGGCACTTGACGGGATGAGCACTGGGTGTTATTCTGCATGTTGGCAAGTTGGACACCAATAAAATATATATATATATATATAATTTTAAAAAGCGTTTAGGAGCTCCCCGCTGAGCCTCGGCTTAGCCTAAGGTTTCCCTGAGGTCACAGTGAAAGGGCAGGGTCTGGGGAGACGGCGCAGGCGGAGAAGCGTGGGGCGAGGACTGGGGCCCTGCAAGCGATCAGTGGGCACCGGGCACCGGGCACAGCAGGGGCAGCGACATCCTAAGGTTTCTAACTTGAAAGGCGGTTGCACACTCGAGGATCTTTAAAATGTTGAACTTGAACAGCGGTTAGGGCGCTAAGTGTTATGTTAAGTGCGTTTTACTGTGAATAAAAGATCTTCCGATATCATCATTTTATCAGCGCGCTCAGGCTGGGCTCTCGGGGACTGAGCAGCCTCATGGGTCTTTGTCCCCCAGGAGCTGTGAGGACGCGGGGGGTCCTCCTCGGAGAACGGCCACCGTGCCCGAGCGGGGAAGGGAGCCCCGGGGAAGCGCCGCTCCTGCAGCCATGGGTCCGGGTCGCGCCAAGCGACTCGGTTTCCAATGGAGTTTATTCACCTTTGGTCCTTTTTGTCCTCTCCGTGCACAAGGGGGTCATTTTCTGCTCCTGGAGGCCGCGAACAATGAGCGGGCAGTCTGGGCGCGGGGGCGGGTGCCGAGCAGAACAAAGCCTCTCACAGGCCCTTCCTGCGGGAGCCCCGGGTCCGCATGGTACCGGGCCCGGAATAAGGCCCGTAGTGTCCGCTGCCCCGATGGCCGGGTGACAGCCTGGGGGCGGGAGCCGCAGCAGGGTGAGGCTGGGTCATCCCATGTCCCTAACTTCCAGCTCCAAAGACGGGGCCGACTGGACGTGGTCTTCTGGGACAGTGGCTTTCCTGTTGTCCTACTGGGATCCCGCAGCTTTCTAGCACAGCTGAGGGCCTCCGGACGGAGGAGGGATTCTGGACGCGTCGGCTGACGCTCTGCGTGCTGCTCCGGGGAGCGGCAGGTGGGGACAAGTGGGGCGGCTGGGCACCTGAGGCCCTCTGCGTCGACGGAAGTGGTTCATCCTGAACCCCGGATGCCAACAGGCTCCTGAGGGGGGCCCCGAAGCTGCAAGCAGCACTGCGTGTCGCAGCTTTGGGGCAGGCCGGTCTCCTTCCCTGCGATGCTGCTGTTCTGCAGCAACACCTCACACCCCGAGCACAGGCGGCCGGAACCGGGGAGCTGCCGGGCTTTGGGACACCATAGACACCGACGGCCTGGGCCACCTGTCTTCCCAAGGTCGGGACGGCGGCTGGGGAGACAGCGAGGCGGAGTTCCGGGTCCTTGTCCTTGGGATTTGGGCTTCCCGGGGCCTTATCTACTGTGAACAGTGCAAAAAGCATTTCAGGATTATCTCCGTGTGTCACGAGAAATCACCTGACCGCTCCCCTCCGATGCTGCAGCCTCTGGCTTTCCTTCCCCACTGCAGGGTGCCTTGGGGCCCAGGCCCTGCAGCTTTAGGAGTCACGCGCTGCCAACGCCAGATGTCTCCACCCCTTGACGGCACCTATTGCCCCTGGACTCCGGGCGGCACAGCTGGCAGGGGTGTCCGCTGCTGCAGCCCCACGCCCGACTTCTAGAGCGTCTGAATCCCGTCTCTGGCGGACTGCATGGTAATGCCCGTGCACGAGGCTTATCTCAGGAGGCTGGGGCCCGGGACGGAGCACAGACCGCTGCATGGGACTCGGACCCGCAAGGAGGAGGCGGCTCGCGTGGGAGCAAGTGACCAGTGACCAGGGAAATTAAAAAAAAAAAAAAACAACGATTTCAAATTTTGTGGAAAAGAGCTACGATGGAAGAGAGCTAGAGCTTCTGAAAGGGGGCTGGGAAGCTCTCAAGAGACGCTGCCCCACGTAACCAGAAGAGGGGAGCAGAAGACGCCTGCTTGTGCGCAGGTGGTTCCCTCAGGGGCTTCCCCGGCCGCCCCTCACCTTGTGCCTCTTATCTTCCTCCAAAGCACCTGGGGTCCCTGCAGCAGGTGGCACGAGGCCCACCCAGACATTCGGACTCCCAAATCCCCAGGACACGTATTCATTACTTAATAGAGCAGTAGGTGTGATTAGATTAAGGGTCTCGAGATGAGATCATCTGGGGTGTCGGTGGGCCCTAATGACCATCCAAGGGCCCCTGTGACGTGAGCTCCAGGGCAGGGGCGATCCCACGTGGGCGCAGGGAGGAGGCGGGATGTGCAGAGCCAGGGCCAGCGACCACTGCGGCTGCCGGGAGCTGCACGTTGCTTGGACGGGCACCTTCTCCGAAGCCGCAGGGGGCAGCACGCCCTGCCAACGCCCCTGTCGCAGCCCTGTCGCCAGGCTTCCCGCCCCAGGCCTCCAGGACTGTCGGAGACAACACTTCCATGGCCTTGGAGCCCCGACCACGGGTGGCCATGGACCTCCCACACTGCCAGACACCAGTGTCCCTGTCCTGCCTGTCTGCTCCAGGGGATGACAAACTCCAAGCAGAGCGGCTCGGGGTGTCCATGCACCATGGCAGCCTCGTGCCTGGCACGCAGCAGGGCGCAGGCCTCCGTGGTGGGAGAGCCTGAATCAGTACGCGTGCTCTTCCCCTGGTGGCCGTGCCCATCAGCACCAGCTTCGAGCTTCCTCTAAAGCTCAGGCTCCAGGGAATGTCTGCGGTGCACACGTGTGTGGCTTAAAGTCTTTCTGTACTATCATTTCTAATATTTGGTTGGAGTCTCCAGATGTACTGCACTCCTGGGCCGGAAGCCTGACGACATGATTCTCCTTCTGCGCTCACTGCTGATGCGGCCAAGGACATTCTGAGTTAGCGAGACGGCGGGGCTGGGGTGAGCCGCGTCTGCCGCGGGCGCCGAGGTTGCGGACAGGAAGCAGCAACGGGCATCGCAAGGCATTCCCAGGCCTCAGGGGGAAAACCGGTGCTCGCGTTATAGCCTTGGGTACGCGTCATGTCCCCCATGCAAGGTACGGATAAATCTATCACGATGCTGATTTTTTTCAAAACAGCTCCAAAAAATCCCATAGGAATTTGGAAGGACAGATTTTATAAAATCAGAAAAATTCACATGTATGTCCATTGGCATCCAAGGCACCAAGAAGCATTGGCTTACGTGCACGGGCATCTACCTCCGCCCGGAAGCCCCCGTGTCTGGGGCTTCCTGCTACGAGAGCCACCGTTCTCGGCCGACAGCACGCCTGCCAACGTGCTAAGCTGCTTTACTTTCGAAAGGCCTTCAATAAATCTTTAAGAATCTTAAAAAGGGCAGGGGGCACCTGGATGGCTCAGTCAGTTGAGCGTCTGCCTTTGGCTCAGGTCACAATCCCGGGGAACTTGGGGAGCCTGCTTCTCCCTCTGCCTCTGTCTCTCATAAATAAGAAGATAAAAAGATAAAAACCTCTTCGAAAGGTCCTATAAGGTGGGTATTTCCATCATGCCCGTCTGGCAGCCAGGGACGCTGAGGCTTAGTTCAGGACGACCTTCCCAGAGCCACCCAGTCGGGGCACAGAGGAGCCAGGATGGGACTCCAGGCCCCGGGACCTCAGGGTCACATCCATAAACCCCACATTCTGTGGCTCCGAGCTCAAGCTTGAGGTAAGCCCCTCTCCCGGGGCCCCGGGGCCATCGGTGCGGCCTGCAGCCCTGCCTCCGAGCACGGCTGGCTCTGGCCAGTGCGCCATGGTTTTCTGGAAATGTCTTATTTTGTTTGGTGAGGGCCAGTTTGCTCCTCAGGCCGCATGGGTTAAGAGCCGCCTCTCGGAGGATTAAAGGCAGGCCCTTGAGGGCCATCTGGCACCTGGCTGATGCTGAGCAGCTTCTCCAGGCGCCCGAATCTGCCACGTGTGCTCTTTCCCAGCATCGTACGGCAGTTAGTTCTTTGAGGGCTGCCCTGGGCTCGGAGGGCACGTATGAGAGGACATGGAGAACAGCCTGTGGCCCGATCCCCCTGTGTACGTCACGGGGTCGGAGCTAGAGCTGGAAACGCAGTCGTAAATCCTTTCAGGGGAAACACCGAGTGTTTTGAGCAACGGCCGTCCATCGTTGGCTAAGAGCGACTTTCCTTTCCGGATCGCTTTCCACATCCATGTTGGGGGGCAGGGGACGCGTGGCAGTGGGGAGGTGAGGCCGTGAATGCCTCTGCATGGCCTGAGTGGTTCTTCACTGCTCTGTTTTGTTCCTGGGTCCAACGGTCTCTGGCGTCCTTAAGCACATAAAACGACCATTTAACCTGCCAATTAGGGTCTTGTGTCCCTGACGGGCTCTTTCCCGCGCTGCCTGATGTGTGTAGGTCTATGTGCTGTTCTTGGAGGCTGCGGAGACCCTGGCCACGGGCCTTGCTGACTCCCTGTGTATCCTCAGTGTACGTGCACGGGACACCAAGACCTTGGGGCCGCCAGAGGCAGGCTCAGGTCCAGAGCCCCACGCCGGGAGTGTGCGCACGGGCTAATGTCGGAAAACCCGGGAGCACGGCCTTCTGCCTCGTTCTGCCCACACGTCTTATCGCCAGCCGTGGTCAGGAGGGTCAGACTATGTGTGTGATCGAGCAACATCTCGGGCCTGCACACGGCCAGGTGGCCGCGCTGGTTCTGTCTTTATGCCGAGACTAAATAGAAACCACCATAAAAGGAGCCACAGAGGGTCCTAAAATACAGCGTCTCTGGAAGTCTATGAATAATCTCCACCGGGTTACTGTGCCATTGCTGGAGCAACAGCTCACACTGTCCTCTCATTCCCATAAACCTGCTGTGGTGCCAGAAAAGCCTCAGGGGCGCCCGGAACCGCACCTGGGATGTGGGGCTGGCTGGGAGCCCTTGGCAGGTGCAGGATCCGCGGCCAGTCGGCCCCGCTCAGCCCCGGGGCAGGGCGAGGGGTGTGCTGTCCTCCCCGCGGGGGCTCTCTGTAGACCACAGGTGTGTACTGACACGGTGGAGGGAAACGAAGTAATTTTCATAATTTTGTGCCAAATCAGATAACGTCTATAGGGTCTAAGGAGAGAGGAGTCGAAGTGTCAAGCTTCTGAGACAATTTGGGGAAATAAACACAACTGGATAAAATACTAGCGACTGAATTTGTTCTCTGAAAACTGGGAAGGTGTTTTGGCTCTTCGGAGTTCACGACGGTGGGTTCCGTAAGGGCTGGTCCAGAGGCCCCAGGTTAATCAGTTAGCGGAAAGCAGAACAAAGCCAAAAAGCAAATTAACCTAAATCCAGCAGCGCTGCTTCTGCTGGATGCTGTGATGTCAACACCCCCCCAAAAAAACCCCCGAAAGTCGTATGCCAGTAAAGACATAATTAATCACATAAATCTGGGGACAGTCCTGTATCCATGAAAAATATTCCTAAGAAAACCCTCTACTCAGAATCTTACGTGGAGAATCTGGAAATAAAAGCATAGAGAGGTCTTATGGGAACAGTGAGTGGAGAATTTAAAAAGAAAACAAGGATGGGCGCCTGGGGGGCTCCATCGGTTGAGCATCTGACTTCGGCTCAGGTCACCATCTCGGGGTCCTGACTGAGCCCCACGTTGAGCTCCCTGCTCGGTGTGGGGTCTGCTCCCCCCGCCTCGTGTTCTCTCTCTCAGATAAATAAATATTTCTTAAAAAAGAAAACAAGTGGAATAGTTACATTAGGGGAATCCACCCATGCGGCCCTAAGTGACTAGAGGAGGACTCTCTCGGAAGCCCCGTGTGTTTGCAGGGCTGCCGGAAGCAGGCAGGCACCCGGAGGGTTGGGGCCCCGTGTGCAGGCGCCATGCCCCTCCTGGCTTCCAGCAGACACGCGGCCCGCGCCGGCCTGCACCCCGATGCCCCGTCAGGCCACAGTGGTACTGGCTGGTGCCCCCGCCCCCGCCCCGCCAGCCCCGAGGCACCTGCCGGGACCGCGTCCTAACTCTACTTCCAAGTAAGACCTTTTGGAGAGGCCGGGGGTTGGGACCTCGGTAGCGCCATGCTTGGTGGACACGGCTCAGGCCAGCAGAGCTGGGACGGATGACGCAGGGCTGGGGGCGAGTCGCACTCTCCCTCTTCACCTCTTCACCACCATTGACGTCGAGAAGCGAAGCCCAGGAGGAGCCACAGTAAAAGCCTATTTTAAGATTTTACAGGACCTGATGCTTCAGTGGTCACAGCCACTGGGCTCGGATGCCCTGGGGACGCTGTCCTGTGAGGCGGTGCGGGGCGCTGGCACTCTGCTGGAAGCTTCTGTCGCTGCTCTGGGTGACGGCGACACACGGACACGGACACGGACACGGACAGACACACAGGCAGACACACACTCCCCCCTGCCCCCAAGCAGCCCCCACCGGCGGGACAGGAGGGAAGCCCAGGGTTGCTGGTCCCACCACGCGGGCAGAACGTGCACCTGGGGCGGGCGAGCCGACTGTGCAGGGCCTGCTGAGGCTCCCACTCCGTCCTCTAGGAGGCCAGTTCACCAGAAATCAACCTGTCAAATGGCCTATGTGGCAACCAACAGTTTTTCAAATTCACTGATTTCTTAAAAACTTGTCTTTGTGACCGTTCCCGAGCTCACAGCAACCGGTGCTGGAAGGATGGGCGGGGGTCCGCGGGCCCTCGCAGCCTTCCTCTGCCCGGTCCCCACCGCTGCCTCTGCTCCGTCCGCCCTGACCCCCAACCTCTGTCCCTTCCCCGACCTCCTCCTTCTGACCTGCACCCCCATCTCCCCTCCCGACTTTCTCCGGGTTCAAGGGGCGCCGGGTATGACTGCGGACGTTGTTCACTGCACAAAAGTGCCCTGCTGGCCCTGCCTGCCAAGACCCGTCTGGACAGATGCCCGTTTCCATTTTGCAAGGAGGGGGTTGGGAGGCCTCAGGAGCAGCCAAGCCTGTGCTTTGCAGGGATCCTTCTCCAAGTGCCTCGCAGCAGAGCGGCCGCCCTCTTGGCACCGGCTCCCCAAAACCGGAGCAGAAAAGAGCTTAAGGAAATACCGCATGTCCTTGAAGTGCTACAGTGGAGTCAAAATGGAAATGGGTCGACTAACATCCATCGACGTTAAGATCTCCCCGTTTAATCTGATTTGCTATGAACTTTAGAAATAGTCTAAAAAACAAATGCTTGGAGTAGATCGGCAGTTTGGTGAACTGAGCGAGCCGGTCCCTTGGCCGCACCAGCCTGGCCCAGCACCCAGAGCGGCAGGTCCCTCATCTTTTGGGGACACTTCTTCCTCATCAGAAGGACCGTTGATAAGACACGTCCTGCCCTGGCTGGTGGTTCTGTCTGCCTCCGAGGCTCGAATCCAGGCCCGCATCGTGGTGAACCGTCAGGCTGACGGGAGGCTGAGGCTCTGCACCTCGGCCGTAGCAGCGCTTTCCTGCGAGAGGAGGGGTGTTGGTCCCACCTCCTGCCGGCCAGCCCGGCACCCCCGGCCCGGGGTCTGCTGGGGGAGCGGCCCTCGGTTATCATCACCGCCTTGCGGCCCGTCACACAGTGGGGGCACCCGGGGCTCCAGCAGGAGGTTCGGGCAGGACTGGCCGTTTGTTGGGACGGCAGCCCCAGCTCAGCCTGGCAGCCCTGCCCCCCGGGACTGAGACCCCTCGGGGCTGGGACGGCTCGGGTCCGGACCGCTCGGGGCCACCGCAGCACGCTCTCCGGTGCAGCCCAGCCCTGAAGCCCTTCTTCCACATCTTAAACTGCATGTTTTTAAAGATTTTATGTATTCATTCATGACAGACCCAGAGAGGCTGGGACCCAGGTAGAGGCAGAGGCAGCTCCCTGCGGGGAGCCTGACGCAGGACTCGATCCCGGGACCCTGGGGTCCTGCCCTGGGCCCGAGGCAGCCGCTGCACCGCTGGGCCCCGGCATCTGTCTGTTCCACCCGGTGTCCTTTTACTGCAAACAGCGCCGTGGCCACTCCTTCCCCAGCACTGGGGGGACGGATCACCTGGGGTGACGGTCCCCCGTTCTGGACTGCTCCCTGGCTCCCCGAGCCCCCGAGCCCCCCGCCATCGGCGGCCACCAATGGGCGCTGCTCGGAGGCCCGGGAGGTGCAAACGGGACACGGCTGCTGCCCGCTCTCCACCTCCCGCCCCCAGGGGCATCTGCGGCCTTTCTCAAAGGAAAAGCGCTGGCTGAGAGCGCGGGAAGAGCCCGGACGCAGGAGGACGTTGCCTCCGACTTGACGTCGCCGTCTTTCCGAGGGAGCAACGGGGTGTCAGGCGTCAGGCTCCCCGGCCACAGCGGCCCCGGCACAGCCCAGGCAGCCCCACAGGCCGGCCGGTGACCCAGCGACACGGCTGCCCGAGGGAGGGGCCCAGCGCTTCTGGCAGCACCCGCTCCCCCGAGAAGCCGTCCTCGTTCCTGGGTCACCTGGGTCATGGCGACCGTGGAATGTGCGGCCTGTCACCCGCCCAGGACAAGAGCCGGCGCCCTGGGAGCGGCGCTCCCGACGGTGTTCGAGGCCCGGGCGATGCGGCATCGCGGGGAGGCACCCTGAGTGCAGCCTCGGTGGCTCTGCCCGGGGCCCCCGACGCGGAGAAGTTTTAAAGCCACAAAAACAAACCTGGACTCCGAATAATGGGTGCCTTGGAGGCTGTGGAAGTGGGATGAGCGGGACGTAAGGCGGGGGCTGCGGTTCAGCCAGTGCCGGGGCCGGCGGCCGACTCGGGGGGCAGCCTGGACAGCAGCGCGGCATCACCTTCTGGGTCCAGGGGACGACCCCGCAGACCCGGACCTGACCGCCAGAGCCGCCAAGGGGCACCACGCGTGCACACGGCGTATGGGCAGTGGCACAGGAAGGAACGTGCGCCTTAGGGTGACGGCCTGATGTTTAATTTAGGAAAGAAAAACCAGGAACAAACCCTACGCCTAAAACGGATGCCGCGCTGTGTGTCGGTTATGCTTCAGTTTAAATAAAGTTGCTTCCGGGCCCCCGGGTGGCTCCCAGCTAAGCATCGGCCTTCAGCTCGGGTCCCGGTCTCAGGTCCTGGGCCGAGCCCCGAGTCGGTCTCCTGCTCAGCGGGGCCACGTCTCCCCCTCCCCTGCTGGTGCTCTCTCACGCTCTCTCTCAAATAAACAAACTATTTTTAAATAAATGTTGCTTACTTTTCTGTTTTTTTTTTTTCTTTTTAAATATTTTATTTATTTACTCATGAGAGACACAGAGAGAGAGGGAGGCAGAGACCCAGGCAGAGGGAGGAGCAGCCTCCATGCAGGGAGCCTGACGTGGGACTCGATCCCGGGACCCTGGGGTCACGTCCTGGGCCCAAGGCAAAGGCTCCACCACTGAGCCCCCAGGAGTCCCTTTTCCGTGTGTTTTAAGGATACTTCCCGTAGCCAAGATTTTGGACCAACTGACTGAAGCGTAAGGATAATGTGTATGAGGATAACGTACTTCACTAGCTGCAAACTCAAATCCCACGTTTTTAGTGTTAAGGAAAATGCCGTCGCAAGCAGGGTGCCCAGCTCCGGGGGCTCAGGGCCGGGCAGCCCTTCCTCCTTGCCGGGAGCAGCACAGTTTGGACTAATGGGCCTGGAGGGTGGGCCTGGAAGCCCTGGCATCGGCTTGTTCTATGACAGGTGCTCAGGTGAGTCACCGATCCCAAGTCCTTTCCCCCTTCCTAAGAAATGAAAGGTTTGGGGCCCCCAGGGGGGCTCAGCACTGAGCATCTGCCTTCAGCCCAGGGCGTGACCCCGGGGTCCCGGGATCGAGTCCCGCATCGGGCTCCCTGCAGGGACCTGCTTCTCCCTCTGTGTCTCTGCCTCTCTCTGGGTCTCCCAGGAATAAATTCATAAAATCTTCAAAAAAAAAAAAAAAAAAAAAAAAGAGAGAAATTAAGAGTTCTGCCTCCCTCGACTCCAGTCTCTCCCCAACGAAGACTGTGCCTCCATTTGTCTGGTGCAAACCTCCCCTGATATACTTCCAGTTACAGGAAGGACGACGGGATTAGGATAATGAAATAAATAAAGCCTGTCCGTGGGACATGGACCACTCTCCTCAAGCATCGTCACACCCACGAAGGCGGCGGCTCTGGTCTCAGGCACAGGTCAGCGCCCGGGCACCGACGGGGGGCGGCCTCACGCCTGGGCCGCCCCTGTCCTCCGTCCGACTCCACTGGGCAGACCCTGGACCGCAGAGCCAGTGACACCCGAGAGCTTCCAGCTTCCAGCAAGGGCTGAGCTCCAAGTCGCAGGCCCTGGCGTCGGGTCCAACTCAACTTTGGACTTGCAATCGCTTCACATGGTCTCCAAAGGCTGAGATCTGTTCCTGGAATAGAAACCTTCTCTGCTTTTCCTAAAATCCTCTTTTAAACCGTTTCAAGGTTGCTCAATGTTTTCCTAATATTTTAGGGAACTATGGAAAAACTTGCACGCCGTAGAGAAATAACACACGGAGGGGAGCGGGGTTGCCCGGGGTAACCTGTCCACCCACACACACACACAGACACACGCTATCAGGAATTCCTCCTCGGTGACGTGGTGCTGAGACACGTTCCCCACACCCGTCCCCGCTCCCGTGACGGAGGCAGGTTGGGGCGAAGGGGCGGCTGAGGACGTGGGGTCGTGATGCGCGACCAGACGGCTACTCGTCTCGAGCTGCCCTTGTCACAGTCTATTCAGGTGCGGGATCCGCGGATCAAATGTCCCTCTGTGGGCTTTGGAAAAACACCCACTGAGGGTTTAAAACGTGTGCGGGGCTTGATTTGAAGGACCACGGCCGGGCGCAGCAGGCCAAACGCTTGTGAGGACAGGGAGGGGCTAGAGCCGCCGCGCCTCTCCGCGCCCAGCCCTTCGGCCGGGCCCTGGATGCCCAGAGCCGCGCAGCCCAGGCATTTCTGCAACATCCTTGCGCTTTATAAACGGAGAATTTCTACAGGACTTAATAGGAAATGCGGAGCCACGACAGCCATCAGGAAGACTGAACAGAGTTCAAAAGACCCACATCTCAGGGCAGCGGGGTCGCTCAGTGGACTGGGTGTCGGCCTGTTGATTTCCGCTCAGGGCGCGACCTCGGGTCACGAGATGGATCCCCGACCCCGATCCTGATCCCCGATCCGATCCCCCGGCTGTCAGACTCCGTGCTCAGCAGGGAGTCCGCTTGGGATTCTCTCTCTGTGTCTCTCTCCCTCCCTGCTCCTTCCCCTGCTTGAACGTGCTCTAGATAAATAAATATCATCTTTTTTCAAAGATCGTATTTATTTATTCATGAGACCCCGAGAGAGGCAGAGACCCAGGCAGAGGGAGAAGCAGGCTCCATGCAGGGAACCCGATGTGGGACTTGATCCCGGGACCCCGGGGTCACGCCCTGGGCCCAAGGCAGATGCTCCTCCGCAGAGGCCCCCGGGCGCCCCATAAATACAATCTTTTAAGAAATCCGCATTTCTTTTACCTCCTGCTCATCTCCACCTTCAGAGCTCAAGGGCACAGATGCACATGCAAGCCGTGTCGTACGTGCTCTCCCTACGCACACATGCCCCCGTGCTTTGGCTTCCTGAGCGCCTGCCTATGTGCTTGTTCCCTACGTCCCACGCTGGAGCACCGTGGTGGCTGGCGGGGAGGACGCGTGCGGCGCGGTGGCCTGCGGCTGGATGCGGGGGGTGGCAGAGGGCCGGGACGAGTGGGGGCCGGATCCGCACATGCCGCATGCCAGGGAGACAGGACACAGGGGCCGCGCAGTGCGGTCAGGAAAGGGGCCTCCCCTGCGGCCACTGAGGCGGGGCTGGGGCTTCTACACTCGACCCTGACGCTTAAACGGGTCTGCAGTTAGGACGACAGGCGTGTTACTACAGGGAAAGGCAAAGGCGGCCTTTCCCCGGCGAGTGACAAGTCCCTGGAATTGCAGGCGTCCACCCTTCGTTCCCCGACTCAGTGACCGTCTTAAGGAGCTACTGTTCCTATTTTGGGACAAAAATGTTCTCAAGAGGTTGTGCGTGGAACCCACAGGCCGTGGCAGTGTGGAGTACGACACGTGTCCCTGAGGATGGCCCCTCCCCTTCCAGAAACACGGGGCGCGCGGGGGGCGGGGGGTGGCGTCTCCTTACCGTGAGCGACAAGGCCATGCACACAAACGTGAACTTCTTGATGTGGGCGGCGGTCACCGTGCTGCTCGCGCTCACCAGCTTATTGCTGGGGTTGTTCTGGGGGAAAGAGGAGGGCGGAGGTTACCCTTGGCTGACCCCGCGGCCGTGTGGAAAGCATCCTCAGTGCCCTGTGATGCGCCCTTAGGACAGACGTCGCCCGGCAGCTGGGCGGACGGCTGTCCCTCTGTCCGTCTCTGGCAGCTGCCGGGTCCCTGGACGTGACCGTGGGCCAGAGGAAGCTCCGGAGGCGCGCGGACATGAATGGGCCCCGCGGCCCTGGCCTCCCGCAGCGGCGACAAGCTGAGTGGCATCCTCGGCCCCGACCAGACTCCTCCACTCCTGTCCCAGACAAGACCTGCTCTTCCCGGCACACCTGGGGTTCTCAGATTTCTGCACTTTTGCTCCCCCTGTTCTCGTTGGGGCTCCTGATTCTCAAAACCCCGTCTTCAGGGCCCATCGCTGGCACGGCCCATCCGTTCCTCACGGGCCGGCTGACCGTACTCCCAAGCGCCCCGGGGGCCCGCCTCCCGCCATCCTGGGGGGCCCTGGGGCCCTGTGGGGGTGCACGTGCCCGCGGGGCACACGTGGAGGCTGTGAGGTGACCACTGGCTCTCTGAGACTAAGGACTGTGCGCCTCGCCCTCCCCTTTCACTCCACAAGTCAGCACAATCCTTCTTGACTGGAGAGGGTGCAATCTGTGTTACACTTATTTCTTAAGATTTTATTTATTTATTCCTGAGAGACACAGAGAGAGGCAGAGACCCAGGCAGAGGGAGAAGCAGGCTCCACGCAGGGAGCCCAACTTGGGACTCGATCCCGGGACCCCAGGGTCACGCCCTGGGCCCGAGGCAGGTACTCTGCCGCTGAGCCCCCCGGGCGCCCCGTTAAACTCAATTTTAAGCAAATTGTGCAGACAGCGCCAACGTTCTCCTGCACATCCCGAGGCCCCGAGATCATCCCAGCACCTGCTGTGCTGCCCCTCACCCCATCTCACCAGGGCCTGGCCCCACCTTGAAAACCAGTGGACGAAGAGCCCCCTGCCCCCGGACGGATCCCACTGGGCCCGGAGGCGGCCCCCGAGCACCTGGCTGGCGTCCATCTGAGCGGAAGTCACCGGAGTGGAGCGACTGCAGGCTCCACTCGGAAACAGCTTTTGACGGCTCCTTCATTTTGGAGGCCGTGGCAACCTCGCAAATCCCTTCCCCAAGATGCCGCCAGCACAAACTCAGGCTGAGGCCGTGTTTCCTTAATTCTAGCCTCTAAAGCAGATCCGTTTCCTGAATAACAGATTTTGCTGCCACAGCCGACGTTCACAGGCGAGTGTGGGAAGAGGGGCAGGGGACAGTGACAGGAGGGGAAGAGGGGCAGGTGCCAGCCAAGTGCGAGTCCCCGTGTGGGCACCCCGAGGAGTCAGGCAACCTCCCAGCACTCCCGCCTGGCGGGTGGGGGGCCGCGGTGCCGTCGGGGGCTTCCACTGACAACGCAACGGTTTCTCCCGGCGTGGCTGGAATACGCTAGCACGGCCATGGGGCCGGCACCTCGTCCCCTTGTGTTTGCCCGATCTGCATAGGGTCACACCCTCGCAGGGACGGCGACCGAACATCGGAGACTCTGTGCCAACGACAGCGCTCCCAGTCGGCATTCAGCAGCGGCCACCAGAAGCTATGCAAGAAATGCTAACTCTCCTATTCTGGAACCACAATGAGACTAAGGACTGCAACTGTCAATGCAGCAAATTCTGCAAGTCCACACAGAGGTGTCTCAGATTTGGGTGAATAGACGGCATTCACGCGAACGGCTTGGAGGAGCTCCCTGGAATGCCTGGAAACAATGAGGGAGGCTCCAGAGGGTTCCGAGTCGCTCCAGTGGCTGTCGAGAGGTACGCTCCTTAAAGGGGTCTGTCACAGCACCTAACCTCTGTGACCCCGCGTAAACCCAAGTTTTTCTTGGATGCTCCAGGGAAACTGTAGAGTGTTCTACTGTTGTTTCAAGGGAGCCAGGAAAATTCTAGATTTGACTTTCCCAGCCAGGAGGTCCTAACACTTGGGTCCCTGCTGTGCTCAAGTTCTATTGTACAATATGGTTCTCCAAGAGCTAGAAGTTGAGCAAGAAAACTTATAATCATTTTGGTTTTCTAGGATTCACTTCTATACGTACATTCCTTAAAACCAAAATAGCGATTTCTGTCAGTAGATTGGATTAAACTCGCTCAAACAAGGACTGCAAGGAGACAAGTGTCCTGCAAGCCACTCATGCCTTCTCCAGTTTGCTCCCAAAGGCCGGAGCAGTTTTCAGAAGACGCTGTGCATCCCTGATGTGGCTGATGTTTGGGACGGGTGGTGGGTTCCTCTGTGTACTGGGGAAGTGCCACGGACTTCCAGTAGAGACCTCAGGGCATGCCACAGCCCTGTCTCACGTTAGGCAGCAGGGTGGGAATCCTGAGTGAGCTGCTGTTCACAGGCGAGTGTGGGAAGATGGGAGGGTGAGAGTGACGGGAGGGGAAGGGGCAGGTGAGAGTGACGGGAGGGGAAGGGGCGGGCGACAGTGACAGGAGGGGAAGGGGCGGGCGACAGTGACAGGAGGGGAAGGGGCAGGTGAGAGTGACGGGAGGGGAAGGGGCGGGCGACAGTGACAGGCGAGCCGCGTGGGGGCTGCAGGGTGTGGAGGGACGTCACAGATGGGGACGTGTGACGGGGTGTGTGTGCGCCCGGGTCCGCCGGGGCACAGTGAGGGGGTGGACCCATGGTGGCCGCTGTCTTCCCAGGCCTGAGCCTCAGCCCCACGTCACCGCCGTCAGAGGTGCCCGGGAGCGTCCTGGGTCGGGGCAGGTGGCCAGGACACCTTTCTGAGCCCCGCTGCACAGGCCCTGCCCTCCCTGGAGCCCACAAGCAGCTACGGGTGTGAAGAGCTGGAAGCTCAGGCTGAGGCGGGGCCTGCCTATGGGGCCTCCAGGCCATCCTGCGCCCCCACGGGTCTGGCAGCTGGTCCAGTGGCGGGGGGGGGGGGGCAGGCCCTCTGTCACCTGCAGGGCCACCCTGCCCAAGCTGCCGGCTTCACCTGCCGATACCGTCTTATCTGATCCCCCACGAGAGCCCTGGGCCGCGAGGAGAGGCGGCCTCTGTGCTGGAGACCCCGGCAGATGAAGCAGCTCCGAGCCGCTGCTGTAGAAACTCAAGGCAAAAGAATCGCTATTTAAAGCACAAGTGGCAGCTTGTGTGCTTCTTTTCCTATTTTTTTCATTTCATTTTATTTTTTAAAGGATTTTCACTTACTTGAGAGAGAGGTGATGCGCGAGGGGAGGGGCAGAGCGACGGGGAGAAGCAGGGCCCCGCTGAGCTGAGCAGGGAGCCCGACGTGGGGCCCTGGGGTCATGATCTGAGCGGGAGGACGACACGTACGTGACCGAGCCTCCCGGGCACTCCCCCGTTTTTCATTTTTCATTTTCATGTCATTGTACAGGGGCTGCGGGTGGCACAGTTGGTTCAGCGTCTGACTCTTGGTTTCCGCTCAGGTCACGCTCTCAGGGTCCCAGGATCAAGCGCTGAGCAGGCTCCAGGATGAGCACAGAGTCAGCTTGAGTTTCTCTCCCTCCCCATGTCGCTGCTCGCTCTCTCTCTAAGTTATTAAATCTTTAAAAAAAACCTGTATACTATCTCTGGGGGAGGGTGTGTCGTCTATGAAGGTCTACAGGCTCAAGTAATTAGGCTTTAATGAAATCACCATTGATTCAGTGACCGGTAGGACAGTCCCCAGCGAGCCGCAGGCTACGGGTCTGAAGGGTTAGGTGCCTGCCGAGGCTCGGCCAGCAGCTACCAGAGGACAGAGCCTGCAGCTGGACCAGGTCTGCGGCATCCAGACCGAGCTGGACCACACAGCTTCAGGGTCCATGGGGTAGACCTATCCAGAAGCTTAGGAGCTCAACAGCACAATCCCGTCTGTACCTTTGCATCTGCTGTGAGGGCAGCAAAGCATTCGTTTAATTAAGAAAACAAACCACAGGAACAATAACCAGGGTAATAACATTTGAGAGTATATCTTCCCTTTGCAAAAAAAAAAAAAAAGAAAAAAAAAGATTTCTCAATAGGAATAAACCCAAAAGTGAATTTGGTTCGGAGGGTGTTAGAGAATCGGCATCAAGGTAAGCTTAGTCACATCCGTTATCTTTGGAGGAAAATATTGCCCGGCTAGGTCGGATTCCGCATCCTGCGCAGGAAGCTCACAGGGAGGTGGAACCGGAAACCTCAGAGCGGAGACACTTGTGTGTCAGAAGCTGATTTTAAAGAGGGTGTTTGAGACGTGACAGCGTACGGGTTCTCACCTTGTCAAAAGCAGGGTAGACAGCACGGATCTCCGTCAACCAGCCGTACGGCATGTGGCCCACAGGGTACGTGGCCGTCAAAATCGCCACCGCCTGCAAGAGGAAGAGCCGGCAGTTAGCGTCGGCGTCCCCGGGAGCTGCTCCCGCCACGTGGCAGGGAGCGGCCTCCGGCGCGGCCACCACAGCAGATCGTGCCACCGGGTGATGGGCCCCGGCCAGCTGCAGGCCAGCCTGGGGACCGGGAGGGGTGGCCCTCCGCAGCCTCCCCGGCGGTTCCTCCAGCACAACCGTGCGAAGAAGATCCGTCGCGCAGCTTTGCCGGAGTCGATGAAACGGGCACAAACGGACACGTCGTAGCTGGTCAGCACACGTCTGTCCTGCACCCTGCCTGCTGTCCTCGAGGCCACTGCGGTCCTAGGAATGGCTCTATGAGAGCATTTACCTTGCTTTCTTAAAAGGGGAAGCTGGAGTTCCAGCACACAAGGGAGGAGGCTCACGTACTTTCTTCTGAGCAACTTACGCTGATGCGGTCGCCTAAAAGCTGCCGGGTGAGCAGAGCCACCCAAGACGTGATCCAAAACGCAAACCCCGGAAAGAGACTGGGGGGGGGGGGGTGAGCATCCTGCTGTGGGCACATGAGCGGCTTCCCAGCACGTGGTGACCGGCAGGAGGCTCAGGCTGCAGATTGCTCGCCGCGCTAAGGGCCACGTGCGAGCAGAGGCCCTAATGAGCAGCCACCAGCCTTCCCGAAGGATAGCAGTTCCAGGGCAGCATCAGTTCTCCGGAGGGCAGCGGAGGGGGAAACAAATGAAGTCACTCTATTCGGAATGGAAGATGGAAAAACCGATCCAACTCTTTCTTTGGAGCAGCTGCCAGTTTCCAGATAAATCTCTTGAGTCGTGAGCGAGTAAATAATGGGGATCCTTGTCTAGGGGAGGGCAGGCTGGCAAAGGGGAAGGCGGGGCAGGAGCAGGGGCGCATGGCCGGGACAGAGAGAGGCACGGCGCCCTCGGCTGGGCCCTGTCACTTCGGCTGCGGCGGCGTCCTCGCTCTCTGCCTCTACGGCAAGGCGGCGTCACGCGGGCTCCATGGGGAGACAGGCCACGGGGCGGCCGCGTAAGCATCTGTACTCCCTCCCAGCCCGGCTCCCCACCAGCTTCGCATCCCGGACCCTGGGCCCCTGCCCGGGTTCCTCATCTGGTCGGGGGAAGAACGGAGGAGGCGTCTCCCTCCAGCCTCAGACAAGCGCACGGTCAAGGCCTCGTGGCTTCTTTCTCAGTGGGAACAGGTCACATGGCTTGACGCCGCGGAGGAACCGGAGGCCTCCCCACCCCCACTCTTCACCAGAAACCGCCCTACCTCCGTGGCTGCGGAGCTGCCACCAAGATCCCGGGAAACGAAGAGGTTGACGATAGGCCTACTGATTCTCTGTGTAGCCAAGATGAGAGCCAAAGGCCACCAGAAGCTCAGCATCTTCCGTATGGTCGCATCTCCCTGCGTCAAGACATGCACATAAAACTCAGTAAACTCTAGAAGCAGAGCAGAAAAAAACAATTCAGAGCCAAAAAGCCTTTTCCTTTTGAGGTCAATAAGGAGCCAGTTCGTTGCACTTAAAAATAATATAAGGAAAAGCCTCTGCAGCAGAGCCAACCTGACCTTAAAAATGAGACGTACAGTCTTGTTAGAAGGCAACTCGGGCAGCTGGCAAGCTACTGGGGAACCAAAACAGGTGAGGCCTGGTGGGGCCAGACCTCTGTTCTCCGGACACGGCGGCTCCCCCCAGGCAGAGCCCAACTCCACGACCTGGGAGACCGGCTGCAAATGGGTGTTTAAGTCTCCAACCGACTGGCTGGAAGCCGGGTCAGGAAGAGGAACCTCTCACAAGCAAAATGTTATTATAATTTATTTTTATCACCGCTCAGGTCATAGACACCTAATGATCCGGGCACCGTACAGATCCACGAGCAAGGGCTTTGTCCTCAGGGCTGGAGCAGAAGTCACGTGAATGCTCAGAAGCACGCAAAGAAAAGCAGGGTCAAGGGAAGTGATTAATTAAGAATCCTACAAAGCAAAGAGCTGTGCAATCGTTAATGCCTGGCTTGTAGGATTTCACTCTGGTTTCGGTTCCTCGGGGGCGGAGTCACACGGTGGCATCACGCCAGCCACCTTTGAGCCCCCAGAGACAGACAGTCGCCCTCAAGACCGATCTGACGTGGTTGCCGTAGTGGCAGAGACAACCGGACAGACCTCGGATGGGGGTCAGCGGTCTGACCTGCCGAGGGCAACGTGCGGTCCGAGGCGGGATGGGGTGCCGTGCTGACCCCCCGGGCTTCGTGGAGCTGTGCCCATCGGCCTCACAGCTGCGAGGAGCCGGAGCCCAGGGATGCCGGGTGCCAAGGGCAGAGACAAGCAGCACGTACGGGAGGCAGACATCGTTTGCACTCATGGTGAGAACGTGCCCGCGCCGCTCAGGCCGATCACACCCAGCTGGACGCTGACTCCCCTTTGGGAGGCTCGGGCCAAGCTCTGCCTCCTTCGGGGCCTCTCCGTCTCCCCACTGTCTCCCCCCCCGAGCTCCACGGGCTCCCATACTCCCCTGGCACATGCACGTCTGACCACTGCTCCTGTGTTGGTCGTCTACCAGGTGGGCTGTAACAAGCTGCCTGAGGGTAGAGACCGTATTTTAAATTCCTCTGTGCTCCCTACGGGGCCCCCGTGCTCTGCTTCCCCCAGAAGGTGCCCGAAGGAGCGACTGCGTCTGGCCGGTAGGGAAAGAGTGACCCAAAGTGGGTTTAAAGGTACAGTGGGCTGCAAAATTCTTGATTTATATGTGGGATGACTCACTTTTGACCACAGACGCTAAGAACCAAAAGTGCCGTATCTACTCTTCAGCCTGACCTGACCCACTGCGCCTCCGTCCCCGACAGGGAAGGAAGGAGGCTGCATGGGAACCCGAGGCCTCCTCCATCTCCTGAGGCCATTAACTCTCCACCTGCCTCTGCCTCCAGACACGACCCAGCGCTGGACATTGGGTCGGGGACATGCGCGTAGGCCGGGGCGAGTTCCAAGGACGTACCCCCAGCTCCGGGCCGCTCCTGTCGGGGATGATGTCATGGATGTTCTTGTAGTAGCCCAGGCACAGGGTGGTACAGCGCACGAGGGCGCCCATGTACAGGGAGAGGATCGGGATGAGCAGCGGTTCTCTGCATTCCAGGTGACTGTGCAGTAAGATGGCTACAAACACGACCTGGAAGGTGAAAAAGCAGGAACGAGTCAGCAGGGAGAAGTGCAAGCAGGCAACGGGCGTGCCCCCGACGGGACAGGGACGCCCAGGAGAAGACAGCCGGGCCGGGCTGGACGCTGCCCACACAGAGCTCGGGCCCGGGCATCCTCTCTGCAGGGGAAGAGTGCACCGTCACTGTGCCACGGGCTCCTCTAGGGATCCTTTAAGGCAACAGGTCACGGTCATAGCAAAAAAGTATCTGGGACTTTGGTCCCCCAGATTCCCAAAAGATGTCAGAGGTTTGCCCTCCTGAGCCCAGGGCCTGGCACGCACGAGTAACCCACACCGGAGGCCCTTGGGCCAAAGGAAAACATAACAGTGATCGGTGACGGATACAGGAAAACAGTCACGTCTGTAAGACGGAATTCACGGAAAAATGCCACAAAAGGCACCAATGGTGATAATTACAAAACTAAATTGAAATTTAAAATACGAACTTACAAAAGCGCAACAGGTCAGAAAAACACTGAGGAGGGATCGAAATAATAATGTTGATCTCCACTGGCTGTAGAGTCTCCAAAGCAAACCTAACAATGTGTTTAACTTTCCCGTCTGCAAAAGTCAGAGCAGCAGCCCAGCCTCCGTGCAGAGGCGTCCGGGGAACCCACAGTCAGGAGGCCGCTGAGCAGACGAGGTGTGGAAGGTGAGGAACGGGAGGGGGACGCTATTCCTGAGCTACGGTGACTCTTCTCTTCTTCCAAGGTCTCCATGGAGCAGCAAACTCCACGCCTAACGTGGGGCTTGGCCTCGGGCCTGAGATGCAGACTCGCCGGGGAGCCCGGGAGCACGGCTGCCCGAGGCCACCCACCTGGGCCGCGCTGGGCGTGTGCGGCAGGGGCCTGGCCCAGGGGGGCTTAGCCCATCACCGCGGGACCCGACACCAGGAGACACGAAGTTGGAGACGAAGGTGGACCCAGGCCAATGACCCACGGGGGGGCCTGTGGCGGGCGCGGACCCGGAAGAGCCAGTGGTGGAGACGCCCGTGACCGCGGCGGGAGGACCGGATACTGGTGGTGGCCCATCTGCGGCCCATCGTCCGCACACCCAGCACACGAGGCCCATCAGCACCGGGCCTTGGGGCGCGGGCGACAGGGGCACCGTCTGGCCACGTGGACGCGCCCAGGCTGCACGCAGTCCCCATGAGGCCAGAGGACACAGGCCAGAGGATGCCCCGAGGATGCCCTGACGTGGAGGAGGCCAGGCGAGAGCTGCCGGCCCGGGCACCCCCGTTCCCCGAGCCCCCCACCTCCCCCTCCTTGCCTGCGTCCCCCCTTCTCCTCTGGGCCACATCCCCCTCCGAGGTCCTGCTCGGCAGGCCTGCACCCCCCAGTCTTCCTGGACAAGGCGGGGGCTTGGTCCTCAGGACTCCGCGTTCCTCCCAGGATGGCTCAGTGTCTTCACACGTTCGTCTTGGTTTCCTCCGGGGCCCCCGGGGTGCCAGATGCCCCCTCGGTGTGGGCGAGCAGAGCAGCTCCCGTGGCACCTGAGGCGCTAGAGAGGCTGCGGCATGGAGCTCCCCCCTTTGGTTCCCTCACGGGAGCGAGCAGTGACACGGTGACCCGATGTCCAGGGAGTGGAGGAAACTGTCCGGGGGATTATGGGACACAAAGGTTATTGGCGAGAACTGTTAGTGTGAACCTGGGGGGGGGGGTCGACCTGGAGTCCATGAAACATAGAAGCAGAGAGAGATGGGGACAGCGAGGAGTGGGAAGCCCGGGGAGGAGAACCGTAGCCGCCAGGCACAGGGAGCGGGCAGCTTCCTGCGCTCACTGTCGAAGCGGCAGATCCTGGAGCGCGTCTACACGTCCGGAGAAAGGACTCGGGGGGACCACGGCTCCCGAGGAGGCACGGAACCCACGCACGGGCGCAAGAGGTAGTCCAGCACCCTGGGGAAGGGACGGGGAGAAACGGCGGTGACACAGAGACGAGGGCAGGCTGGGGGTTTGGCCGCCAGGACTTGAAGAATCCAGCTGCTTCGACTTCCCCACAGAGGTGGGAAGGGAGCCCGTGACCGGGCAGAGCGAGGAGGGTAGGGACCCACTGACTCAGCGCCTGGAGTCCGCTGGGCGGGTGACGGGCACGCGTGCCGCCCGCGGGGAGAACAGTGCAGCACGGGGGCTCAGGGGCGGGATCCTGCCAGAGGGCTGGGGGCACAGGGCAGGGGCAAGGGGATGCACGGCGTGCAGCAGGACTGCTGGCCCAGGATCACGCATCCTGGGGCCCTCGTAGGGCAGGAGGTCCTGGGAAGGCCCAACAGCGCCGGGAGAATTCTCACGCTGCCACTGAGCAAATGCTGACCAGCTGATTGCGAAATAAACCAGAAACAGCAATATTTTTTGTAAGCTCTTTGGCACCAGGTTGGGACATAGCGCTGCTGGCAGTGGTGGTGGCACAGAAAGCGCAGCGCGGGGGACCGGGCCAGGACAGGCTTCTCGTACTGCGGCCAGAGATCAATTAGCTTAGTAAAACTTTTTTTTAAAGATTTTATATATTTACTTATGGGGGCGGTGTTGGAGAGCAAGCGCAAGCACAGCCGGAGCAGGGCCGGGGGCAGAGGGGGACGGAGAAGCTGCCTCTGCCCGTGGAGCCCAAGGTGGGGCTCGATCCCAGGACCCTGAGATCACGACCTGGGCAGAAACCAAGACTCGGACACTGAACCGACTGAGCCACCCAGGCGTCCCAGCCTAGTAAAACTTCAAAAAATGGGAGTTGTCACTGAAATTCAAGGCACTGAAAACCATCTTCAGGGCAGCCCGGGTGGCTCAGCGGTTTAGCGCCGCCTTCGGCCCAGGCCCTGATCCTGGAGTCCCGGGATCGAGTCCCACATCGGGCTCCCTGCATGGAGCCTGCTTCTCCCTGTGCCTGGGTCTGTCTCTCTGTCTCTCATAAGTAAATAAATAAATCTTAAAAAAAAAAAAAAAAAAAAGAAAAGAAAACCATCTCCATTCTACTGGGGGCGGTGTGCCGGCCGCCTCCCTCTGCCGCGCGGGGTTTTCAGGACTCGGCCCGAGACCTACTTACTCCCGGATTCGCCAATTAACAAATGCGTCAGGTAACGGGAAAAGCTGGGAGGGGCGGGGGGCAGGGGTAACAGAAGACTTAGGAACAAAAATTGCATTTATTCCCCCAAACTTTCCAACTACAAGGCTTAAAATAGCTCCTTCACCAGGAATAGCCGAGGCCAGACGGCTCCGGGTCTGGCTCCCACCCCTCCCACCAGCCAGGTGCGATCACCGTGCTCGGCAGGCGCCGGCCGGGACCAGCTCTGGGAAGGACGAGGGCCGTGGGCGTCCCGGCAAAGCATTTTTCACGGATATGGTTTCCTCTTCTACCCTTAGATGCTCGCCGTATTTATCTTAGGCAAAGCGGAGTTTTTCTGTGTGTTTGCCCTTAAGAAAACCTCTATAAATGCGCACTGAGTCGCTGATGCCGATGCTGCAACCGAGAGGCGTCTCCTTAATGTCACATTAAGGGACTTGAGTGAATAAGGCAGTTAGTTCATCTCTCGGAGGACGAATGAAAGTAAGATCGGGATAAAAATCTCTAGTGACTCACAAATAAAATTCCCAGGGCTGTACCATCAGCTGGCGCTCAGGCCCGCGCATGCCCGCAGACACGGCCACGCAGTGTTCACGGGAATTAACCTGAAGTACTTCGAATGGTGACCCGTGGAGTGACTGCAATTTCTTTGGAAATGTACTTGCTGGCCTTTAGGGAGGTGCTGACGGCCCGACAGCGGGTGATCTCAGAAAGGCGGCTAAAGGACGAGCACGTGCAATTGGGGGAAACCCGCAGAGGCGCATGGAAATGCCCCTAAGATGGAACGGAGAAGTGGAAAAGGTGCTTAAACATCAGCCCGCCACTCCCTCCCCCTTGGCGAGGACACTGCTCTCCGGAACCCCTGATTGTGGGAGCTACGGCTGGTTTATGGGTTGCAGGGATTAAATCTGATTTTCCGCTGAAAGTTTTCACGCATCGTCCTCGGTGGCAGGAGGAAGGAAGGAGAAGGAAGATGCGTGGAAAGCCAGGGCTGGTGCCAGACCCCGGGGACCTGGGCTCGGAAGAAAGTGTGACGCAGGCCTGCTTCCCGGGTAGCGTCCAGCTTCCCGGCTCTCTTAAAACACGGGTTAATGACGGGTTAAACGGCAGCCCCGTGTGGCATTTACACGAGAAACAACACGTAAGGATAATTCCTAAGAGCCCTCCCTCCCTAGAGCCGTGGGGCAGACCGTGCATTGTTGGGCGGCACAGAGGCCCAAGTGTACACCCGGCCAGGTGCCCCGCGACCCCATGACCACCAAGCCCGCACCAGCCGGGACCCGGCCGTCATCCCATAGGCGAGCCTGTAAGAGGAAAAGTCAAAACCTCCGAGGCTGCATCTGAATTCTTACCACCTCCTCCTCGCAGGCTTGGACCCAGGTCCACTGCAAGAAGTCTCATTTTCTCACTTGTGTAACGAACCTTTCCTGACGCCCGCGTCGGGCACAGGGCGCGCGTGTCAGGGAGGCAGGGGTGGGCTGAGGCCCGAGGAGCTCCGACCGGCGCACGGCCCACACTCACCTGAGCTATGACATCGGAGATCGAGGCACATCCCACCAGGAAGCTGTATTTGTGTTTTAGGAGAATGCCAGCATGGGTCCATGCCTTCCGGAAAGAAAAGAGTTTGGCGTGAGATGCCGTGGACACTGGAGGGCTTCGGTCGTTGTGATTTACTGGGCGTTCCTGAGAGAGACCTTCTACCCCCCGGGACCTTCCGCGGGGTCACGGACTCTGACTTGGGCCGGTGGGTAGGTCCTCGCTAGAACCTTAAGTGGACTCAGTGACTGCAGGTATTTATTTAGTACCAACGGTATGCAGAGCGGCGTGTGCGTCAGCCTTCCCGCTGGAACGCGAGGCGCAGACCAGGGATGGAGGGAGCACGCCCGCCCCGGGGGCCTGGGACTGGCAAGGGCTCTGAGCTACCACCGGCATTACGGGTTCTCATCAATGGTCTCCTTCTCTCCAAGTTGGGGCAGGATCTGAGCTGAGGGAAGGCCCGGGAAGGTGCTCCAAGGGGAGCAGACGGCGCCCCTGGGGGTGTCGCGGCCGGGCCAGGGTCCGTGGGAGGACCGTGCTGGAGGCCGCCGCGCCCGACACCACGGGGACGTCTCTGTCCAGACCTCCTACGGCAGCCACACGGCTACCCCGTCCCGCAGCCCACAGGCCGCGAGCTGCCAGGCGGGGAAAGAAAGGCAAACTGCCGATAACATTTGCAAACAGTGGCTCGTGGGCTGCGTCTGTTGACCGAAGCCATCGGGGTGATAAGCCTTGTGGTTTTCAAATATCCTCTCTCCCTCCCGATGTCTCAGGGCCGCGGCAGGTGTAGGCGGCAGGTGCCTGTGCCTGGGGAGGCGACCTGGCTCCTCAGAGAGGTTCATTATTTTGTTTTTTTATTAACACTCTCTTACTGCTGGGTCTTCGGGGCGGCCGGTAAATGAATCAGGAAGGTGAAGGTGTGGATCACACTGAGTGTTACACCCAGTTACACGGCAAACTAATAGGGCAGAAGGGAACTAGGGCACGTGGGGCTTACGGTCCACCCTCAGTCCCTGAATTCACTGGGTCACCACAATCTTCCGTGTTTGCGGAGTCCCCATGGACGGGGGCGGGCGTTACAGCAAGGTCAGGACTCTGTCTAGGAAGTTGGGCTTTTACTCTTTGAGGACGTGAGAGAGGTCGCCTCATTCAGCTTCCTGGTTCAAAGCCCTGTGCTGCCCCATAGGCGGGCGTGAGCCCCCTGGGGAACCCGGTTCTAAGAAACCCAGCCCCTTTGCCTTTTTTCTTTCCTATTTTAGAGTACGTGTCAGCTACCAGAGTAAATACAGAGTAAATTTCTTACTTGGTGGTAAGTAAGGAAACCCGGGCACCAGTGCTCCAATGGCCAAGAGCACCGTGACCCGACGTGACCCCAACTGAGCATCTGAGCCTTTGGGTCAAAACTGAGAGTTTACGAGCCCCATGCAGACTGGCGGAAAGAGTCCAATCCAGGGAGGCCACGTCCCTACGCTACCTACAGGCAGTGTTGCCCCCACTAAGGCCAAGGGTCTCCTTCCTCCAGGGACGCACGTCGGCGGTCTCACCTGGGTGTAGACGCCCGCTTACCTCACATGTCCACAGTATGTAAGATTCGAGGGTGCGTGTGCGTGAAAAACCATGCAGATTAACTTATTTTTAAGTCTCCTTTCTCAGGTAATTTGAAATGGAGCCAAAGAAGGCAGTTACTTCCCAGCGTTGCACATTACTGGAAATCCATGTATATAGAGTTTGCTAAGCCTCCTTATGACTATGACCCAGAGGAACAGGAAACAGCCTTCTCTGAGAACTCTCTAGTATCATGACAAAGCATCTAAGCTTTGGACGCGAGCCGCCCTTAGTAATGCACTAAAGCTGATTATTAACGTAATAAAATCCTACCAATATTTTCAAGAGATTCTTATTCTAAAAAGCTTTGGGTGCTTAAGCCACACAAACGGTGAGTTTATCGGAAAGCTGTCCTGATCCCTTGATCCTGAACGTAGCAGAAAACAACTTCATATGTAAGGAAAATTTTCAAATAGGCTCTCTTGCTTCCCACCAGAACTTGTGGGACCACGGAGGATTGTCCTGACGCCGCTGGCAGCTGGGCTCCTCCGCGGCGCTGGTGCGGGAAGGGACGTGGCATAGCTGCCGCGGGGCTCAGTCTGAGGGTCCCTCCGACACTAAACAGAATTACTCTGTAATCCAGCAATTCTCCTTCCGGCTATCCACCCAAAGGATTAGAACAGGAGACTCAAGATTTGTATGCTCGTGTCGGTAACAGGCGTCATCAGAAAGGCCAAAAGGCGGGTCACCCGGTGTCCACTGCGGTCTATACAGACGGGGGACTACGGCGCGGCCTCAAGACATCCTGGCTTTGGCCGCAGCACGAGGAACCCTGAAGATACTACGGGAAGCTAATGGGCCAGCCACAAAAAGACAGACGCTGTCCCGTCCCGCTTACGGGAGATCCTGGAATGGTCGGATTCGCAGACTCGGACTGTAGGGCAGTGGTGCCAGGGCGAGGGGACAGGGAAGTAGTGTCAGTGTCACGAGACTCCCGGCGAGGCAAGACCCTCCACGCCGCTGCACTGTACGTGCACAGATGCTCACGTGGCCAATCTTATGTCCTACACACCACAATTTTTTCAAGTGCCCCGATTACTCACCATTGCATCCATAAAAGGGAAGGCAGCAAGATACAGGAAGGCCCTTCTCGTTTTGCTCCCCACCGACTCATCCACATGGTGCAGTTTATTGATAATGTAGTAGCCTAAGTCACTATAAGCTGCAAAGGGCCCAAAAACATAACATGGCGATATTTAGAAGAGGTTACCTTTTAAGGTTTTCATCTCAAAAGTACAAAAACAATGTTAAACATAGTTTTTTTTTTTTTTTTTTTTGTAGAAAATTAGAAAATGTCATTGAGCAAATAGGAAAAAAAAAATCATCTACAATCTCACCCCTCTATCCAGAGGGGATCATGGTTAATGGCCTGGGTTTAACTGTCCAGTTCTCTCGTGGGCATGTGGGGTACGCACGTGTTTTAACATAAAAATGGGGTCACACTGTGTATATACATGCTTTCGTCAACCATGAACAGCTTTCCATGATTTCCAAGGACATCTTTCACGTTTTAATGGTTGCGATGAATTCCTTTTTGGAGGTTTACTTAACATCGACATAATCTATTACTATGCATTGTGGATGCGTCCATTATTTTGAGATCATGAAAGGATGCTTGAGGGATCATTTGGAAGCTCAATGTTTACACGGAGCTTTACTAATTGACTAAGAAAATTCCCAGAGGTTAATATGCTTTTTCTTTTATTTTTTTTAAGGGGGGGGGCAGAGGCAGAGGGAGAGGGAGGAGAACCCTAAGCAGACTCCCCGCTGAGCTCAGAGCCTGACTCGGGTGGGATCTCACAACCCTGAGGTCACGATCTGAGCCACAATCAAGAGTCAGATGCTTAAGCGACTACAACACCCCAGCGCCCCGTTAATATGGCTTTTCAGGAAAGAATGTAAAGCTAGCTTTTGGCGGCTTGCTATTTTTTGTTTCACCTTTAGGGAGGAGCGTGTGGGCACCGAGCTGAAACAGGCTGAATGAATCTGAAGCCACCGAATAGCTAGAAAGGGAGAGAGAAAGGTGTTTGCAGTGTATTAG
This sequence comes from Canis aureus, assembly GCF_053574225.1. Taxonomy (NCBI): domain Eukaryota; kingdom Metazoa; phylum Chordata; class Mammalia; order Carnivora; family Canidae; genus Canis; species Canis aureus. Next base: position 90,098,064 of record NC_135614.1, on the reverse strand, counting down.
CCGGGCATCCTGACAGGTGCCCTTAGCAAAGACGAAACACACTATTAAGATATCTTTACTTCATTGACAGATGTTTAGACGACATCAGAAAACAGTGACTTTCATGCTTCTCAGTGTTTTACACAGTGCTTTAATAGCAGTGCACCTGCTGTGTTCATTTTTTCATAAATATGGACGCTAATGGGTGGACAACTACAGAAGCTGCTTTGAATTCATAAAGGAGATAGGATGCAGTGAGTCCCATTTTATGTGAATCATAGGATCCCTCCTTCCACTTCAAAGTTTGGGAAATGGTTTATAACCGTATGAACTGATAAGAAGAAGAAACTGATGGTAAAGAAGTAAGCCTCCACTCTTTTGGGGGATTAGTCTTGCACCACAGGAAGTTTGAATGAAGTCAGGTCTTTGGGATGATATCAAGGATATTCAGATGCACATATGGGGATCCCAGAGGGGGAAGAGGTACAAGTGGGTGATTCCAAGGGGCAGGGGGCTGGCATGGGTGAGACAGCCCGAGAGTGAGGTGGGACGGGGGGGAGGGGGGGCCCTCCAGGAGGGGCAGAGGTGAAAACCTAAGGAGAGCCACCAGGTGGGGGAACATGTCAGGTGTGGAGCAGGCTGGGGCCAGTAGAGCCACCGAGGCAGCAAGAAGAGAACCGGGAGGGATGGTGTCACAGGGCAGAAAGAGCAAAGACCCGGGAAGGGGGGACAAGGAGGGAAGGGGAGCTCTGTGAGGTCCCCGCTGGGACCCGGAGGCACACAGGTTAGAGGAGAGGGGCGGAGAGAAGGCTGGGTCTGACCCTGGGCGGCTCAGTGGAGGGCAGGGGGGAGCCTTCCCCGGGGTGGGACGCGCACGCAGAGCGGGGTGTGCAGACACGCGGAAACACCAGGCCAGGACGGTCCAACCACAGGGACGGCTTCCCCGGGGCGCTGGACCTCGGGGGCTTGGGCTCAGAGTGCGTCGCTGCCACCGTTTATGTGCACGTTCGTTCCCTTGAGCCGGGAACCAGCCACTGGGCTGGGACCTGCCAGGAGCAGCCTGGCCCGGCCCCAAGCCCGGCCCCACCCTGGTGGACGGAGGCAGCTGGCAGGCTGAGGCAGCCGAGCCGGGTGAGCCGGGGCAGGAGCTGGGCAGCCAGGAATAGCTCCCGGGCTGAAATTGCAGGGTAAAGGGTAGAGCCCACACACAGGGCCACAGGGGGAGCCTGATGGGACTCCGACCCCGGGGAAGGCCGGACCCAGAGGGCCTCGTTCCCTCGGAGTTCAGAGGTCAGGCCCGTCCCAGGGGCTGCAGACTGTGACCTTCCTAGTGACAGGTCACTGCAGACGTAGCTAGGTAAGATGCGGGCATTCGGAATGGCGTGGGCCCCCCAATATGACTGCGGTCCTGAGAAAGGGAGATTTGGACACAGAAGTGCACGCACACAGGCAGGAGGCCACGGGGATGTGAAGGCAGAGATGGGCTGATGCCTCGGCCCCCAGGACGGCTCCAGGTCGCCAGCAAACTACAGAGGCCTGGAGGGAGGCCCGATGGACTTGACTGTCCAGCCTCTAGAGGGGGAGCCAATGCGGTTGTGCGGTCCTAGCCCTCCCGTCCCCGTGCATGGTTGGGACAATGCACGGTCGCACGGTGGCTTCTGAGGGAGGGAGACTTGGACCTGGGAGTCTGAGCAGCTGAGAGCAGGGCCTGTGGTCACCTGTGTGGCCCGGGGGCGGGGGCAGAGATGGGTGTCAGCTCCTCTCCTGCAGATGGAACTACAGGCACCTACTCTCCAGAGTGTCAGGGTAATGAAGGGTGGTCTGAAGGCAGGCTGGGGGGGGTGGGCTCAGCCGGCCAGGCATCTGGGCCCCCCACCCCCACCCCTTTGCTTTCTTCAGCCCCGGCTGCTTCTGGCCTCTCCTGCCTCCAGGCTCCAGGGGACTTTGGGACTGACTGGCCCAGGGCTGCCTTGGCTTCTTTTGGCCTCTTATTCTCTCTCGGCCACTTCCTCCTCCCCCTGCTCCTCCCCTACGCAGAGAGGGCAGAGAGGAGTGTGATCATGACCACAAAGGTTGTTGTTCCTGCCCTGTGAGCTGGGAACGTAAAATCCCAGCAGCTGTTTCTCGCCCAATGCCCCCTCCCCGCCGCCCGTGCCCTTGAGCTGCTCCTGGCCCGCGCTGTTGGCTGGGGTGATCTGTTGGGAGCGCTTTGCATGGAGTCCACAGTTAGCAGGCTAGCTGCCCTAACATTCAGTGACCATTGGCTCCTATCAACTGCCCTACCTCGACCCTTATTTTCCTTCTGAAGAGCAGAGCATTAAAAAAAATTAAGCGAGGCTTTTGAACAGACGTAAACAGATCTCATGCCGAGGTGGCGACGGGAGGACACAGACCTGATCTTTTAGGGGCAGACAGCTTTTGACACCCCCCCCCCGCCCCCAAACAAGAAACCAGAAGGGCCACTCAAGTCCCTAGCTCTCCTGCCCCGGGCCCATCGGGTCGACAGACTCTTTCCAGAATCAGTGGTTCTCAGACTTGTTCAACCAGTGGCTCCTAGGGCTTGTTGCAAAATGCCACGAAATATCATTAATCAAGACAAGTCTACACACCTATTTTCTCATGGGAATTGAGGAGACAGCCCTCCTCCCACCCTGGTAACAGGATACTGCGGGTATTTCCAAGAGGCAATGCGAGAAGCCCTATTCTCATTCAAATCCCCAAGTTCCCATACCTAAACGTAAATGTCTCACAAGTACAACTGATTATGCCACTAGGTTCTGTTCCCTGGGCTTTCCAGAGGCAGGTAACCTGACCCCTGTGCTTCTAATGAATCATTTCAAAGTGTGTGTGCTTGTATGGCCGATACTTAAATCGCTTCCACACGTATGGCTGAATGGCTTCTATGCACCAGGCGCGGTGCCAGCTAACCCAGCCGTGATGGGGCCGGTTACGGGGCTGGGGCAGGGACACAGGACACACCCCTGCGCAGCCTGCACCGTGCAACATTTATCTGGAAGACCCAGGGGTGGGGAGTACGACGCTGCCCCAGCCTTGGAGAGACGGCGTAAACCCCTGCAATAAGAAAGTACCGTAAATGTGAGATTTTAACACAAGAACATAAGCTTGATCTCACTGCTGTCAAGTCCTGGTGGATGGGATTTGGAATAATTTGCTGCGTGATTATCTTGCGTCTCTCTGGAGAATATGCCTATTCATATGTGCATTCCCAGGACCTAGCCCACTGCTGGCCACACAGTAGGTGTTCAACACATACTGATTGGATGGATGCATGAAGCCATCATCCCCCAAAGAGGGGACCAGGGTAGATGGATTACAAGATGTCCCTGCTTCTTCTCTCCTCCTAACATCCCTTCTCTGCAGGATGACTTTGTAGTTCCTCCGGGGAAAAGCTGGAGTCTATTTCCCTGCCCCCTTGAACCTGTGCAATAGCAGTGATGGTGGCCACTTCCAATTCTTGGCCTCAGAAGGCCTTGTGGGCCGCTATCTTCTCACTTGGGGTATCGGCAGAGCTGTGTGGTCCACACAAGCTCAGGCTGGCGGAGGAGAGCCCCGCCGTCCCAGCACAGGCCATCTGGACCAGCCCACCGCTGGCTGACAGCCGCCCTGTGAGCCCACCATGAGCCGCCTCCTGGCTCTCAGCTGACCACAGAGGTGTGAGCACACTGAGACCAAAGGGCCACTCGCTGGCCCGTCTGATGAGCAAGAATAAATGCTGTGCTTTGGGTCACTGAGTCTTGGGGTGGTTTGTTACGTGGCGACCCATTTTGAGACTATGCTGAAACTTCCTAGCACCCCTGACCATATCAAAATGTACTGAGAAGGGAAGACGGGCAGACGGATGCATTCTAGCAGCTGCTTCAGCTCCTCCCCGTAGGAGCAGCGGAGCTGGCTCGCCTGAGCTGCACTGTCTGCCCAAGCGGCTTTGGACACGGGAGAGGCCTTGCAGCTCACTGTCGAGAATGAGCTGTGCAGAGAAATGCAACAGCCACAGCAGTGGCTTCTCCACCTGCGTGAGTTAGGTGGTTGGGCAATGCTGGCTTCATGCGGTGCGATGACCGTGGACTCAACCAAATACACGGTCAGCAAGGTTTCCTCTTTTATAGATTAATTAACGGGGGGAGTTGGAGAACACCTACATCCTGACCACTGGCCTAAATTAAGGTCTAGTTGGTGGCAAACCCTGTGCCCTGCAATTTAAAAAAAGTGGTGTCTCACAGATGAGCCCATGATAACAGTGGTGGCCACAATTTGGCTAAAATGAGACAATTACTGGCGGCTGCCCAACAAAGAGCAAGAACCCAAAGCTAGAAATACTCCCAAGGTTCCTGCAACTTGGGCGTCTAGAGCGAGGCTCTGGTGGATACAGAATAGACATGAACTTCTGGGTCGGTGGATCTCCTAGACCTCCAAGTCTGTGAGTCCAACAGAACTGCCAGCGTCAACTCCAGACAACTGCTAAGTCTATCTGGGCTACAGAACCATCTTGATTCCAATTGAAGATTTTATCATTCTCTTTTAAAATGGGAAACTTTAGGGGATGCCTGGGTGGCTCAGCGGTTTGGTGCCTGCCTTTGGCCCAGGGCGTGATCCTGGGGTCCCAGGATTGAGTCCCACATCGGGTTCCCAGCATGGAGCCTGCTTCTCCCTCTGCCTGTGTCTCTGCCTTTTTCTCTCTCTGTGTCTCTCATGAATAAATAAATAAAATCTTAAAAAAAAGGGAAATTTTAGATTTAACTTGAAAAATGATAATTTTTATCTCAGTGGCCACGGGTTCCTCACACCAGTTTCAATGACCCAGGATACTCAGCTTTTCTCTTCCGTGATTACTGATGGCTCGTAATTAACTCTTAGTCCCAAAGTCTTATTCAACGATGACGAAAACACAGAATGTTTTCGTTAGGCGGGCTGAAAACCTGGCCCGTGAGCGGCATCCTCTCATGGCCTCACGGTGTTCTCAGCACCAAAGTCGGTGTCACATTCAAAGGGAAAACCAAAACGGTCTCACCCCGTTTACGTTTGGGAGGAGCAGGGCTGAAGCTCCAGAGGAAGTCCTTTTCCACAGTCCTGGAGAAACTACGCTAGTCACCGCAGGTGTGATACAGCTTCCTTATTTTTCCATGGAAATCATGTTTTGCCCCAGGGTTTAGTCTGGTCTTTGAATAAAACAGACTAGTGAGCCCCTGAAATAAGTTAATTTGATTACATAAAGCCATCTGTCATTTGATTCAGTGGATAAGCACTAACCCTAATCACCACCAGGCTATCTTGGTTTTTAAGACGGAGCGTGTGCAGGAATGCGCGTCTAGTAGGGTGCCCGGGCCACCCTGTCGACCTTCCTGAGATCACATCCTCTCTGCCACAGGCTTGGGAGTCAAAGAATTAAAACTAGGGCTTCCCGGGGAAAACACATTCCCTCTTCTTGCGCTAAGGGGCACAAACCCGGTCTCTTCATCCCTTGGAGTGTTCATGACAAATGTCTCAATAATCACGGAAGAAATCCTTATTACAAGAGACACGTTGGAGCGGATGGAAAGGAACAGGGAGGACGCGGGCTGGCGCCTCCCAAACGCTCAGCAGCCTTACCGATGAGGGTGTGGAAGACGGCAGCGACGGCGCCGGCCACCACCATGCACAGGACGGCCTTGGTCCTGTCCCGCTTGCTGTTCACAAACACCAGGCCCACGTTCTTAAAGTCGCTCATGGGACCCGTGAAGAACTTCATCAGCGAGTACGCCAGCCCGTAGCTGGCCAGCATCTCCACTGCATCCTCCTTGACAGCAGCGATGCCCCGGTTCAAGGCCTGCGGGGGAGAGACAACCCACAAACAGCATCAGAAGTGTGGGCGCACCTCGGGGGACTCACACCCCCAAGGAAGCCCCAACGGGTAGGTTTCTACGGAGACGCTAAGCAGCGTATAGGGTGACGCTCACTCTGATTTGATAAAGGGTATTCGCTTTCATTTTCACCCATATTAGCTTCGGGTGCAAATAGCTCCTTGTAGGGGAGACACCTGCCCGCTGGGGCTCAGGTAGTAGAGGAAAAACGCAACAGGCATTTTATGTTCAGACCAAAGTCATTGTAGGAAGTTTTGGTTAAAAGCAAAACATGTTAATTTTACTTGTAGGCTGAGTTTATGTAACAGCAACGGGCATTCTGGAAATGGGTCCGCCGCCTTGCACGGAGTGGGTGACGGCTTCTCGTTTTCTTTAAGGAAGGGGCATGTGTGCACGGGACGAGTGCGCGCCCACGCCGCCACGCCCCGTGTGCGTTACGTGGCCCCTTCACGGCAGAGTGGGTTCTATGAGCAAAGTGCTGGAGGAATACATTATATGGCGGGTGCTGTTTACCCAGTTCTTGCTGTATTTTAACTCGAAATGTATTCCTCAGCTCCGTGCAAACAAGTATGAAAAGAAAGCCTTTAAACCAAATACACTGTTTGCGGACGATGCTTGCTCAGGAGGTTGTGGTCGCAGCATATTCATATTCTGATTGCTCGACAGATTATAGCACAGATGGTGGGAATGGATGTCTGGGTGGAGAGGATTTTTTTTTTTTTCTGATGTCACAGGACATCAGCTGTTCCTTAGGAACCGGAAGCCGATTAAGGAGGAGAATCGGCTTTCTGTATAGTCACAGACCTTCAGAAGCAGACGTGCCGTAGGCACGGGGCAGGCGCGGCCCAGGTGACACCCGAGGGCGGCATCGACTTTCAAGACAACGATCCTGAATGAACCACCGCCAGGCCCGCGACTACAGGAAGGGCCGGGCTACCTCCCCCGCCGCCGGCGGACCTCCTTGGTTTTGGAGACTTGGCTGGTATCATCATAACTGGCCATTTGGGCCACTTGTCATTTCTCTTCCCCATGTTTTAAATTCCTGCTCTTATGTCCCAAACTCACCAATAAAGAGTGAGCCTGCGAAACTCTGGGTCCCCACTCTTGACCCCCGAGCAGGCTCTCCGGCCTGTGTGCGTGTGCTCTCAGCCCCCACCCCCACCTCACTGCTGTAACCCCAGGTGTATGGTGCCACTTCCAGGTCTTGTAAGTAATGAACCTTTATTTTTTCCAAGTTTCCTGACGGCTGTTGCTGCAGGGCATCTTGCAATCATAGTAAGATCCACAAGGGTCAGCCCAGTAGTAACATCGATTCTGAAAGGGGGGATGTCCCTGGAAGGCTCACCGCGGCCCACGTGAGCACCCCGCAGCATTGGGATTAGTACCGACAGGCTGAGAGCGGCGTAAAACAAGACTTCAGTTTTTAGAGCCACACAATGGAGCAGAATGGAGCAACTGCTGGACTCCCCCGGCCCCACTATCCCACTATCGATAACCCCTGCCACAGTGGTCCATGTTTTTTTTTTAAAGATTTTATTTATTTATTCATGGGAGACAGAGAGAGAGGAGCAGAGGCAGGCTCTCCACGGAGAAGGGAGGCTGATGTGGGACTCGATCCCAGGACCCTGGATCTCAACCTGAGCTGAGAGCAGTTGCTTAGCCCACCGAGCCTCCCAGGTGCCCCGGGGGTACATTTTCAGTCAACGAGCCTACAGTGATGCATCTTTATTGCTCAAAGCTCACGGTTCGCAATCCCTCTTGGGTCGTACAACTAGGTGCTTTGACAAATATAACAGCGTATCCATCATTACATAGTTGAACGTTCTATGCAAATCACCATTAGAAAAAAGGTATTTATAGTAAAATACCGACGTGTGAAATGGTCTTAGGAAAATGTAAAAGAAGGGGAGGAGGGCGGGGGGTGGGGGTGAATGGGAGACGGGCACTGAGGGGGGCACTTGACAGGATGAGCACTGGGTGTTATTCTGTATGTTGGCAAATTGAACACCAATGAAAAATAAATTTATTAAAAAAAAAAGGAAAATGTAAAAGAAAAAATATCTAACAGCCGTAGGAATTGGGTATCATTCTTCTGACAAAGTTGGTATTATATAAGCTAGTTTTTGACCATTGTTTCCAATTATATGTTTAATCCTCTTTTCCTTTTTTTTCCAATTAATACCTTAAAAATTTCCATAAGAAGTGTTGTAGCCTTTGCGGAGCGTACCTGCCCTGACGCCTTCCTCAGAAAAAATTTTCCCTCTAGCCCAGCTGATCTAATACTGTAACACCCTAAAGCAAAATAAGAATCAAGAAGCTCCTTGATTGGGACGCCCGGGGAGCTCAGCGGTGGAGCTGCTTGGGCCCAGGGCGTGACCTCGGTTCCTGGGATCGAGTCCCGCGTCGGGCTCCCTGCACGGAGCCTGCTTCTTCTTCTGCCTGTGTCTCTGCCTCTCTCTCTGTCTCTCGGGAATAAATAACAAAATCTTTTTAAAAAGGAAAAAAAAAAAGCTCCTTGTTAATAAATCCCGTGTTCAGCAGACACATCTAAGCAGACTGTCCTGTTTTGTGTCAAAATCTCTCACTTGATCATGTTCCAAAGTAACGTATTTGGACTTGGGCTGCGAGTGTCCCTCCCAGGCCTTTTCCCCGCAGAGCGCCCGTCGGTGCACACCTGCCTCCTCCTCAGAGGAAGCTGTCCCCAGGCACTTCAGGCTCATTAGGGGACCCCTGACCCCAAGGCCCCAGCCAAGGGCTGGCGGACAGAGGGGTATAGAGGGCCCCGCTCCCCGGGGCCGGGCTGCTCTGCTGCGACCCAGGCCCCAGAGCTCCCTGTGGGCTCAGGTGGGTGCTCGCTGCCTGTGGACACCAGCTCCTCGCTCAGCTCCCACCCCCCCGCACCCATCAGCCTTCCCTGCACCACGTGCCCCAGGATTCCCCCACGCAGTTCAGCTCCGGGGACCCCAACTTAGCACAGCTTCCAGTGTGTCTCTCGCAGACACTGAGGCCAGTGCAGAGCTTATTCTCTTGCCTTCTTGTCCCAACCCCCAAATCTGGCTGCTGATTATTTATTTATTTATTTATTTTTTATTGCCAACAGGTCTGTTAAAATCTAAGGGATGTATATTATTTAGCGCAGGTTTAAAAAGCAGACAGGACGGCACCTCAATGACGTAGGATTAGACTTTTTCTGGATCTTGTTGGCGGAACGTTACTCTTGGCTCAAAAGACCTCAGCCCTGGCTGGGGCGCTCGCTGCGACGCTTCCTACTTCCACCAGCAGTTCCCTGACGGGGTCCTAACCCAGGGTTGAGGCAGGTGGGCGGGGGGGAAACGGGGAACGGCGGCTCTGGCAGCAAGACTGAGTGTGAACAGTCCACTTAGCTCCACAATCATGGTAATCTGGGGGAAGCACACAGGATTTAGAGCCACGCAGACCTGAGCTGCTTCTATCACTTAACTGCTGAGTGCTGTTGGCCAACGTGCTTATTCTCGCTGAAATAACCTGATTTTTAAAAAGATTTTACTTATTTACTCCTGAGACACACAGAGAGGGAGAGACACAGGCTGACGGAGCAGCAGGCTCCATGCAGGGAGCCCGACGCGGGACTCGATCCCGGGACCCCGGGGTCACGACCTGGGCACAAGGTGGACGCTCAACCACTGAGCCCCTTAAATAACCCAATTGATCTTAGATTGGATGTAAGTATACGGGGCCTCAAGCCGCGACTGGCCTAGAGGAGGCACCTGAAAGCAAGGGTTTTTGTCTATCTTGTTTACCAGTCTACACCTACCGCCTCACCACACCATAAACACTCAAATAGTTGTTAAAGGAATTATTTTCTACCGAGAACTTTAATGTTCATATTAATTTCTATGAACTTAAAATAATGGCATTTTGTTGGTAAGAGGATTGGTCGTCAGATACACCACTGATTCGACGCTTTTAATGACCACGTTGTGCATATCCAGTGAATGAAAAACATTCTGGTTTCAAGAAACATTAAAATGCAAGGAAAGAGGAGCTTTGCCGTTGAGGGCATGTGCCATATTAGTATGATTAGCCTTTCCATTATTCTCATTTATACCCAGTATTTCCTTCAATTTCTCTACTTCTTCATTTCCTGATTTTCTCTTGATCCCCCAGGAAGAAGTCACATGCAGCCCATCAATCGTCCCGTGGAGTTTCTCCCTGTACTTTTGGACTCTGCCATTCTGACCCAATCCGCAGGGAATTCTATCCTAGTTGATGGTTTCACTGGCGCAAGTAACTTTCCATCCCCTCAGGGCGTGTGCCATGGGCCATGGTTGACAATTCATTTTCTAAAGAAATACTTTATTTCCTCAAGGCCGATTTGAACAAAGCACCAATGGCCCATTATTATTATTATTATTATTATTATTATTTTTGCCCATTATTTGTGATGCTTTCTTTCCAGTAGCTCATTCTTCCGGATCCTCCAGTGCCTGTTTGCCTCGGCTGTGTCAACGCGCTTGCTCTTTCCCTTCACAGCATGTTCATTACCTGACCCTATATTTGCTCTTTATTTGTCTTACTGTCTGTCTGTCTGTCTCCGTTTGAGCGTAGCCTCCAGGGCACACAGAACTTGGTCGGATCCACGATAGCTCCCCAGACATGCGGCGGGAGGGGAGCATACACTGGTAGCCGTGTGAAAGGACAAAGTGTCAGGTTCACAAGTGACACAAACACTCTCTGTGACAGGTACCGAGGAAACAAAATATGCAAATGAACCAGGACCCCCGAAGAAGCTTATTCAGATGGACGGGAAAGGAAATCCGTCTAAGGAGGAGACAACCGAGGTCACGGTGGAGCTGAGGCCCCAAGAACAAGAAGGAACCAGCTGGGGACAGAGCTGGTGGCGGGGGGGGGTAGGTGGTGGAGGTAGAGGCCAGTAAGCCTGGCAGGCGGTGGGGACAACGGGGTCTGGGAAGGTAGTCGACGTAAGATGGTTCCAGGTCACGGTGAGGAGCACGTGGGAGAGGGTCTGAGCAGGTGGGACTGAGGCTCCTGCTGGCCGCGGGGAGAGGGAAGGGTGGAAGCGTGGAGTCGAGGGCTGGTTGTGATCCAGGTAAGAGAGGGGACAGCTCAGGCCAGGAAGCGTAGGAGATGAGGAGGAGGGGGCCGGCTTGAGAGCTTTTTGGAGACAAAACTGATGTGGTGAGGGACCCCATGGGGGCATGAGGACAAGGAGAAATCAAAGCTGAGTTTGAGTTCAGTTTTTTGGGTTTGAGCCTCCGGTCAATTGTTGCAGCTGTTTCGTGAGATGAAGGGACTGGGAGAGGGAGGACGGGTTGGGGAGGAAAAGCAAGCGCTCCACCTGGGTGCTCCCCATCGGGATCGGGTAGGACAGCTGGCTCGGAGGGTCTGCAGTCCAGGGGAGGGTGCGGGCTGCGGACACACAGTTGGAGGCCGTCGGCGCGAGGGCAGCGCTTACAGGCAGGAGACGGACGGGAAGCCCGGGCAGGATGCAGAGAGGGGCGTCGGGAGGCAGCCCCGCAGCACCCGAGAGATAAATGAGACCCACTCGGGAGGCGGCGGCTCCCCAGGGCGCAGCACGAAGCTCCGGGAAGGTGGCAGGCGGCACGGCGGGTAACGGGGAGCACTGCGGTCTCCTCGGGGGAGCACCCCGGTCTCCTGGGGCTCCGGAGCACCCCGGGCTCAGGGTCTCGCCACAGCAGCGTCTGCACCATCCTTGGAAAGCATTCGGCTTCCAGTCAGAATCCTGCCAGGACTTCAGAGCTTCGCCTGCTGTGGAAAGTGTCTCCATGTTCGTGAACGTCCCACAGCAAAGGCACTTCGGGTGCGGGCGAGGCCCAGGCGGCTTCCACATGGCTAAATGCAAGGCTGCCCTTGTCCCAGCGCCGTGCTGCTCGCAGACACCGCGCCCGGGCTGCCCCACACCTCCCACCAACGTGCCCCACGCTGTGGCCGCTCGGCAACAGGGCACGTCGGACTCAAAACTGGGCCTAGGAGGCATGAGTGGATCCCCCTGCCTCAGTATCCCCCAGAGGCTGCCAGGCTCACGGTGTGCTGCGGCCTGCGTGTTTTCCTCCCAGAAAGTCATCAAACTACAGGATATTAAAAAGTAAGAACCAAAACCCAAAACAACCCCCAGGGAAATGGCTAACAAATCCGACATGCGATCCGCCTGATATGAACAGTCTTAGCTCCTTAAACCCCAGAAGATGAACCAGAAACATCCCCATACTGCAGACTGAGATTCTCAGGCCAAGGGCCCCCCCCCCCCCGCCCACATCCTGCAGGCATTTGGTGGCCGCGTGACGGCAAGCATCCCCTGGAGCGGGGGGGACGGAGCCCAAGGGCAGCCCCCGCCTGTCAGGCCGCTGTGGGGCCCCCGTTCCTCCTATTCAGGTTCCTGGAGCCTCGTGGCTTGTCCCTCCTTCGACTGCTCTCCGGCTCCTCCTGTCTGTCCCTCCACACTGTGCCCGGTGTTTCAAGAGCATCCCCTGGAGCACACGCATGTCAATACCCACAACTCCTCGTGTACAAATCCTGGACCTCAGGTTCATCCAGCGATGTCCCCCTCCCCGTCCTCTGTATTTAGGGGCTCTGCTTGGGCTCCCAGAGCGGCTGGAGCCAGAAGCACAGCAGGGAGAGCTGGCCGCCACCCCACCGCCCCACGTCCCCCCCACCCGGCTGCTGGCTGCTCCGTCATCCTCTGTTTCCCGTCTCCTCTCTCTGCGCCTCTGCCCTGCCTCCTTCCCTCTTACGCAGCTCACAACCTCACCTCTTGCTTCATCTACAACGTGGAATCCATCAGAAACGAAATTTCTTCGGGGCGCCTGAGTGCTCAGTAGGTAAGCATTTGACTCAGGATTTCTGCTCAGGTCATGATCTCAGGGTCCAGGGATCGAGCCCCAGGTTGGGCTCCGAGCTCAGCACAGAGCCTGCTTCTCCCTTTCCCTCTGCTCCTCCCCCGCTCGTGTGTTCTCTCTCTAGTAAACAAATAAATGAAAATCTAAAAAAAAATTTTAAAGATAGAATTTCTTGTTGCTTCTTTCTCTAAAACAAACCTCAACAAAACACACCTGCCCAAGGCCTTCCTTCCCCACCACCTGGGTCCTGTCACATGGAAAAGGCCAGTCTGCCCAGTGACTGCAGGGGTATCGACCCGGGCTCTGCATTTCGGACCCTGTGACCTGGACAGGAGCCCAAGCTCCCGGGCTGCTCTGAGCCTGGCTACGCGCCTGGCTCCTCCCCAGCAGCACTTGCAGACGTACAGGTGTCTTCCAGCCTGAAAGGAACTTCTCGAGTCCTCGGGGCGCCTAGTGCCCCCTGCTTTCTCACCTGCCTTTGGCAGGAAACCTCTATACAGCGTCGCCCCCTCGCCTGCTCTTCACCTCCCCCAGGTGCTCCATCGCTCTTCACCTCCTCCCGGGTGCTCTTCACCTCCCCAGTGCTCCTGAGCCCGTGAGGACAGCAGCCGCGTGAGCAAGCGCCAGGCCTCACCTGGACACCAGAACCACAGCCGTCGCGTGGTCACATCACAAGCGGTCAACCGCCGGCCCGGCTCCTCCCCCCTCCCTCCTCCCCCCACACTCTTCTGGCTGAAGCCAGCGGACACTCTCTGCTCCCACCTTCCCGACCCTGTCGGCTCCTCCCCCTCCTAACGAGTCTCCCCTCGGTGTCCGCAGGACTGAGGCGCCTCTTCTGCTCCAGCTGCGCCCCCCACGTGTGGGAGCTGGTGGCCGGGCCCTGCCGAGGCTGCTCCTGTCCCCGCTCTCGCCCAGGTGCCCGGCCGCCTGCACAAACCGCAGGTACTGCCTGTCGGCCTGAATTCTCGGAGGGCCCTCTGCACGCTGCTCTCCCCTCCCAAGCCACGTCTGCCCTGAATGGCCCAGGGGCCCCTCACACCCACACTCCCAAGCCTGGGGTCACCAGTAGAGATACCTGGGCTCCTGCAGACCTGCCTCCCCTGGGGCTCCAGTCCGTGCGTGCCCAGAGTCCCTGCCCAGGAGACGGGGTGAGCTCCTGACGCCTCTGATCCTGGCTCGCACCTTTCTGGGCCCCACCCATACTCCCCAGTCCCTCCGGACTCTGGCCCCGCTGCCAGGCCTTGGGTCGGGTCACTGACGGCCTTCCAGTTCCCAAGCCCTTCCCCGGTCCTCCCCATTGTGGTCAGATCGCAAAAATCCAAATTCCTCCAAGTGCACCCAACATGCCTCGGGGCTGCACCCCGCGCACAGACCACGATCTCCACGGCCTTGTGCTACTAACGTCTGTAGCCGCGACCGGCGTGTGGTTAGTCGGCATCCAAGAAATATCTGGGCCATGAGTGAACCAGTAAAAGGCCTTTCACGACCTGACCTTGCGTGGTGCTTCCTGCACCGTGTGTGGAAGCCTAAATGCACTGCAGTTTCCGGGATACACCATGCTCTCTCTCACCTGAGGGTCCTCAGCTTAAGCTTTTTCTCTCTGCACAGAATCACCTTTACCTGGTCCCACCCATCACCCGGTAAACCCCCATCAGCCGAGGGATCACATTTGCTGGGAGCCGTCCCTGGAGCCCACTGCCTGCCCTGTGCTTTGCAGCCGCCTGCGTGGACTGCGGACCCCATGCCTGCACCTACCACGGTGTACCATGCTTGCTTTCACTTGGCCGCGTCTCCCTAGACCCCCGAGGCAGGGATCGGGCTTCCTCGCCGCCAGTTCTCCCACATTTGTTCAGCACACCTCACACGCGGTTGATACGCGATCCACGAACAGACACGGGTGTTCCTTGTACACACAGCTTACGTACGGTCGTTCACAAACAGAACCCTCCGGCTGCAGGTTTGGGTGTCTGGGTAAAGAAAACGATTTTTGGTAGGACCTATGTATTTAAAATAAGCATGCAAATTGATGGCAGGAGCGCCGTATGCATTCTCAAGAGATGGGCCAGGACTTGGTCGTTACTTTTTTTTTTTTTTTTTTAAAGATTTTATTTATTTATTCATGATAGACACAGAGAGAGAGAGAGGCAGAGACACAGGCAGAGGGAGAAGCAGGCTCCATGCAGGGAGCCCGACGCGGGACTCGATCCCTGGGCCAAAGGCAGGCGCCAAACCACTGGGCCACCCAGGGATCCCTTGGTCGTTACCTCTATTGTGCCTTCCTGGGTGCCCGTCAGCACCGGACGAGCACTGGCTGCTTACCTAGAAACACGGACCTAGAGGATGTGGCATCGGGCCTCCTAAGGAGCTTCTTAAGTGTAGAGCTTAAGCAAAGACTTTTGTCCTGGCTCCCTTCTTGTGGAGGTCACCTGGGATGTAGGACGGGCTGTTCCCCTATAGAGTCCAATCCTCTAACAGAAGTTAGCTGCCACGCAAAGGAAATCGGAAATTCAGAGTCCGAGGAGCGCAGAGAGAGCTGGTGCGCTGCCGCGGCCCGAAAACCCGGGCAGTAACCTCCAGATTCTGAAAGACGGGGGACAAAGAGGCATCGGGACGGAAGGCCACACCACCCAGAGGCCTCAAGGGCCACCAGAACCTGACACGGCAACTGGCATTCACGGCCAATTGATAAGAACATGACCGCGTTGCCACAAAGAAACAGCTTTTCAGATTCTGCACAGTAAGGTGTGGAGTCGGGAACCGGTGGTTTCCCTGACGTACCGAGAGGCTAGTACACGAGATGCTCCAAGTCCTGTTTCTTTCTTTAATTTTAGTAAGATGGACACTTCCTTTAATGCCTCATCCTCGGTTAGAAAAACGAACAGGACACCAGGCTGAGCAGTAACTCTGTCTGGTGAGACGCATCTTTTTGATAAAAGACCACGCTCCTCTGCCTCCAGCTTCAACGATCCTGTTAAACCTTTAAGAACACGAAGCAAACTCGCTATTGTCACGAAAAGGTACAGTTTAAAAATCTCCCTCAAATCCAGGGTCCTCAAGAGAATCCACGTTGGTGAAAGCAGAGGGAACTCCGGGGTGGCCACGTAGGCCGGGCTGCCTGGGGTGGGGGTAAGTAGTTTCTTTCGACGACATGGGTCATCGGCACCCCTGGATTTCCTTCCTCGAGGAGTCCGGGTTCCTGTAAGTTTCCACTGTTATTGTTCTGTTTGTATTTTAAAAAGTGGTTTTGGTTAAATTAGATCATTTGTCTTCCCGGTAGTTTTCCAGCCATGTTTTATTTTCTCAGGATCTATACTGCTCTAAATGAGACACCCTCGCCCTGTTTAGCCGGCACTGCAGCCAAGAACTCGACACCCACACACGAGGTTGTGGTTTAAAGGGGGCAGCAGAGGAATGAAGCCTGGTCCGGGCTCGCCAGCGGCCAGAGGCAAGGCTCCGCGGTGCCGTCCACAGTCCAGGCTTCCTGAAAACACAGAGGCAACCGGGGCCAGCCCAAAATAGGACGCGGCTGCTTCTGCCACTTCCCACACCTGCAGGACAGTTTCTTTTTTTTTTTTTTAAGATTTATTTATTTATGATAGACAGACAGAGAGAGAGAGAGAGAGAGAGAGAGAGAGAGGCAGAGACACAGGCAGAGGGAGAAGCAGGCTCCATGCACCGGGAGCCTGACGCGGGACTCGAACCCAGGTCTCCAGGATCACGCCCCGGGCTGAAGGCAGCACTAAACCGCCGAGCCACCCAGGGATCCCCAGAACAGTTTCCATAAAGAATAGAGACAAACTACCAAACAGCTGCCAAGCATGGCCAATAGTTTCCTCCTGTTGCTTTTTTTTAATTTCAGGGGAAATAAAAAAAAAACATGTTACTTTTTGGCCTCTTAGATGGAAGTATGTTAGTTCATTAGAAGATACACTGTAGTGTTGGAGGACCCTCTTCAAATCATCTTGCTCCTTCATTTAAACACGGATAAGGGGGATCCCTGGGGGGCTCAGCGGTTTGGCGCCTGCCTTTGGCCCAGGGCGCGATCCTGGAGACCCGGGATCGAGTCCCACGTCGGGCTCCCTGCATGGAGCCTGCTTCTCCCTCCGCCTGTGTCTCTGCCTCTCTCTCTCTGTGTCTCATGAATAAATAAATAAAATCTTTAAAAATAAATAAATGAAAATAAGTAAACATGGAGCTTCTTCACTGGCTTCCCTTTGATCCAAGATGGTGGAGGCTCGACAAGGAAGAAATGTTCCCGTGGACCAAGGCTTCGTGTGCCGTTCAACCACTCGTTCCCCAACTTGACCCCACATCTTTACTATTAGTGAAATTCCCAAATGTTTTTATATGGTCCCCAAATGATGCTGTTCCTTGATTAATACGTCAAGGTTATATCCATTCCACTTCACGGCTGTGTTTAAAATACTTTTATATTGGAAAAAAAAAATCAACCCATAACTCCGTGAGCAACATGCTGGAGCAGATGACCTCTGGGACCTGCAAAGCCTTTTTGCTCACTGGCCACACGATCACCCGCTGGCATGCACACTGCCCGCCCCTACAAGCTGAGGCGCCTACTCCCTCCCTGCTGATAGTCTGTGCCCTCGACGGTTCTAGAACCTGAACCTGTCTGCGGGCCCCCGGGCAGCTCAGAAGCCCCATTCTTCTTGGGCTCCGCTGCAACATTCAGAAGCGTCACCCGTCGCCTTCCACTCTAGCCCAGGTTCAAACGCATTTGTACTAACGGGATGAACAGGAAGCCTCTGCATCCAGGCCTTGTAGGGCCAGGGAGCACTCCAGTGATGACAAGGCTGCCCCCAGCCAACTCCGAGGGCCCGCTTTGCGGCAGACGCTGCTCCAAGGCCGTCTCGTCCCCCGCACTCTGTGGGCGAGGTACTGGCATTCCCCACCTCCTGGCGGGGACACGGGCTTGTGGGGAGGCTGGTCACCTGTGCAGGTGACCTGAAGCAGGAGCAGAATGCGGGTGCCCTGTGCCCTCGGCCCCGCAGGTGGGTGCCCTGTGCCCTCGGCCCCACAGGTGGGTGCCCTGTGCCCTTGGCCCTGCAGGTGGGCACCCTCTCGCACCCTGTGCGGGTGACCCGGAGTGGGAGCACAACGCTGACCCCCGCCCTTTTCACGTGGAATGAGATGTTGCTGCACTTGGACCCAGTGCTGATTTGAAGCAGGATTAGCTGGTCAGAGTAGAGAGAACTTTTGGATAAAAGCTATTCTTGGGAGAAATTCCAAAGACCCTGAGGTAAAGATTGACTTTTCAACAGTAACGTGGGGCAAGTGCTCCGAGTGGACACACGGAGGGTGAACGGTGAGGCCGCAGTTGCTGTCTTACCTGGGCTGTGCCACGGCTGAGGGCACAGGGCACCCACCCATGAGGCCGAGGGCACAGGGCGCCCACCCTGCAGGGCCGAGGGCACAGGGCGCCCACCCTGCAGGGCCAAGGGCAGAGGGCGCCCACCCACGGGATGGGGCACCGTGCGCATTGCCAAGCTCAGACGCCACCTCAGTGGCAGAAACGGCAAGAGGCTCCGGCCGCCCTCTGCAGACTCGGGCGGGATGTCACGGCTCCTCTTACACACACGTAAGGCCCCACCCCAGTCTCTTGAGCCCGTTCATGGCGCCACGCGCTTCTCGGCTGTGGGACTGCCTGGCTTCTGCGTAAGGCTGGGTGACGACTCCGTGCCTACAGAGGGGCAGATGCCAACATCCTTGGACCATTGAGCCTCTGGGCTCCTGATCGGACTGTCTTTAGGAGGCAAGTGAGATACTGAAAGCTGGTCCTCAGCACCGGGCGTCACACGCACCTGATGGATCACTGACCTCCCCTCTTGAAACCGGGACACACTGTACGTCAACGACACTGAATTTAAACAGAAATATAAAACACCTAAGGACCGAACAGCACGGTCCGTGCAGCCCGCAGACGCAGGCCGGTGGCCATCCACGCACACGCGTGCACACTGGAGATGAAGGCTCGCAATCAGCTGCCTCGGCGCTCGCGTCCCGTGGGCAAGCAGAGCTGCCGTTACCTCCCGGCTCCCACGGCAACGGCGAAACTATTGGCCTGACTTGTGGTATTTTACGTGCAGGAGTTTTGTCTCACTGAGTAAACAGCCTAGAACAGCAAAGAGAGGCTGGGGGGCATCGCTGTCACACAGCAAATAGCAGCGGGGATTAAAGAAAAGTACATACGACCCCGAATTTACTGTCTTTGCAACTATGACCGTGCTTTACGTTTGATATTTTTCACCTAATGCAATACATTAATAAGCTATAGAATAATGTGGATAAAATCACAGTATTTTGAAAATTTCTAAACAGAGAACAACAAACACATCTTCACGAGTCATACCTCATGCAGCTAATGCACGAGAGAGTAACTGCACATGCTGAGCCTCGTTCTAAAAATTCAGCTTCCCTATAATTGAGGTTTTGCACCTTTGGCTATCAGAGTAGCCCGAGCAGCTGTCTTCTCAGCCCTTCACCCACACGCACGAGGGGGATGGACGGGCCCGTGTGCCCCCTCCGCTTGGCCCTCTGGCCCCGAGGGTGTTGCATCCTAATTCATTTGGGCAACACGGGTCGCGTGAAGAACAGGTCGTACGTGCGCAGAACGGCAGCCCTGGACGCGCCTTCACGCATCCCCCTATTGGTTTTATCTCACGACGCTGCGACAGCAGGGTAAGGGCTGAAAGTGCCCACCGTGTAGACAAGGAGCCCGAGGCTCAGAGATCCCGTGACTGGGTCTTCGGGGTCCGCCGGGGCCTGCGAGCTGACTTAACTTCCCGGAGGCTTTTCTCTTGGAAAGCAGCAAAGCGCAGGCTCCTGGCATCAAGCGATGCCGCTGCAGGGGGCCGAGAACAGGCCCGGTCAGCCTCGACCCTGCAGTCTGGGCAAAGAAGCCTGGAGGACAAGCAGCTCCGGGAGCTTCCAGGGAGACCCGTGTCAGCCTGGGAGAGGCGTCCGCTAGAGCAGGACGGCCTCAGTCAAGGCCCTAATGATCCCAAAGGGAAAGATTGGTGAGTAAGTCTGGCTGCACCTGACTCCAGGAAGGCCCATGGGTTGCCCCCTGCGCTCAGCTCTGTCTGTGGCTTAAATGTACGGAATCCTCCACATATGGCGGGCTTGGGGTTTTCCCTCAGTTTCTGTTCCTCTTTCTGACCATCAGAGGCCACTGCAACTGTCCAGGGTCAAACCAAGAACAGAGCGTAAAGGCCCCCAAGACCCACGACCCCGGACCCCGGAGGGGCCATCCAAGCGTTGAACGTCCTCTGGGAGTTCCGCTCGGAGTTGAGATTCCGCAGGACCAGAGCACAAGCACTAAACCCTAGCAGCTAAAAATGAAGTTGTGGTTTTAAACCATCACTTGGGAAAATATGAACATAAATGGGTACGAGAATCAAACTCCTTACTCTATATTACTTAAAAGTACAGTTGAGGGGAAAAAAAAGGAAAGCCTGTCTCCTGTCTTTGTTTCTGATGACACAGTCTTTGTCTTATTGGACTAATAAGCTTATCAGACCAATGTGAGAATAACAAACTGCAAAAAAAAAAAAAAAAAAAAAAAGAATAAACTGCCTCTGTCCTATTATAGAAGAGAAGAAAACCATATAACTCTTGGGAATAAACTCAACAAGGAGTGTAGTTCCTAAAGCAAGAAAAGCTAAGAATTTTCTGAAAGTTCATCTACTTAGACCCGAATAAAGGGAGAGCAAACTATGTCCCTTGACGAAAAGACAAGGTCGCAAGCAAGCCCATCAGAGGTCTTTCAGAACTCATCGGTGAGGTTAACCGCCTTCCGGTAAAAATTCCAGTGATTTGGGTTTTCATTTGGACGTGGGTAAAATGATGCTCAGCTTCATACAGGAGAGGTTAGCCAAGAAAATGGGATAAAGGGGGCTGGTGAGGGGCACTTGCCTCTCCAGGTATTCGCGGTTCCTAGAGAGAAGGCAACTCGCACAAGTCTCAGATCTAGACTCGAGACGCGAGAAAAGAGGAGTCTTGAGTTCAACGCTCCCTCCTGATGCGGCCTGTTGAAGCCATGACCTACTTGCTTTTACTCCAGCACCTGCACCCTGACTCGTAGCGCAGGGCGACCGGAGCCCGGGGGCGGGGGCAGAGAAGGCTTGCTGCGTCCCACACACTGCGTAACCCTGGACGTGCCCGTCCTCCGCGACCAAGGGCTCCTTCCTCGGGAAGCCCATAGCCCGAGGGGCAGGTCCGTGTGGGCTCGGGCCTGGGCTTAGCTTCGCCGTCCACTCACCCGCAGAACGATTCCACTCACTCGGATGCACCTGGCGAGGAGGGGGCGAGGAGGGGGCGCCGGCCGGCACCACGCTGGCACCCGAGCTGCGGGCCCACAGACCCGGAGGCCTTCGGGGCCAGCGTGGCCGCACACCCAGGGCCGCCTCGCACACGCACTACCGGTACCCCATGTTTGTGTCCTGCAAACACCTTGGAATTGGGGTTACTTGGCGATGAAGAGCAAGGATCCCAGCACCTTTGCGCGGCAGGAGGAGGACAGACTCCGAGCGCTGGAGATGAGAAAAGCGGTGAGGGGAGGAGAGGAGGGGCTGCAGGAGAGAAACACAGGACCGTGGCTGGAACACGTGCAGCCGCACGGCCGAGGGGTCCTAACTGACCCAAGTGAGTCAGAAAGGGGCCTTCAGGAACAAAGGGGTTTTGGAGTGTGCCCCAAGCGACTGTGTAAAAAGAGAAAAAAGATGTAGCTTGGACTCTGGGCATGAGTCCAACAAACTCACTGGCGTCACACAAACAGCGTTTCTGTAAGAAGCTAAGAATTGTTGTTCCCTGCAATTGCTTTATTTGCATTTGAGCCTCCTTATGGCTTCTGTGCATTCTTTTTTTTTTTTTAAATAAAGATTCCTTATTTATTTATTTGAGAGAGAGAGAAGTAGCAAGAGAGGAGGAGCAGGGGGAAAGGGAGGCGCAGGCTCCCCGCTGAGCAGGGGCCCAGCACAGGACTCGATCCCGGGACCCTGAGATCATGACCTGAGCCGAAGGCAGACGCTCAACCCATGGAGCCACCCGATTAAGGTGCGCCTTAAACCATTCTCCAAAAAGTAAATCTAATATTCTCACAACACATTGAACCTCCAGGTAAACTGCTCTCAACTCCCATTGTGATTCCATAATGGCTATGATGAAAAAGCTAATAAGCTCTTTTTCTAGAAATTTTTTGAGGTGTTCAGTATTTTGGCTTGATAACCTCCCCTTAACGTCAAGGAATAAACCAAAATAAGTATTTCTTCCTATTTTACTGGGAGCAAAAGGGCCTCTTCCAAGGTGATTCGTTAAGTTTCTAAATGGCAAAGTGCAGATTTAAAAAATCGTGCTTCAAGTGTGAAAACAGTGGCTTTGAATAGTAACGGATTCTTCTCATTGTGTGAAATTACTGTGTCCATATATTTTAACCTGTTTTAAAGTAAGCTTTATGATACCTCTCGATTGCTCAGGATAGAATATGACGGTTCCTTGCAAGTTAAGATGCACTAAGATTTTCTCCTTGGTCTCTCTAAATGACCATTTCCACAGAAGAAGAAAAAGGTTAATTTACAACTACTCCCTTTTATGTGAAGATGAGTCTACATTACTTAGATAAAATAGGACATAAACTAGGATATCACCTAATTTCTAATCCCCTCAAACACAAAGGAGACTTAAGACTAATCCCATAGGACCATACTACATGTTTTCTCGGCTGATGCAAAAATTGAAGAATTAAGAGAAAAACAACTGATCGGGGAAAAACAGGAAGTCCCAACTCTGCAAAAACACTCGATCCACCTTCTACACAAACCACAAAAAGATTAGACAAACTAAGTATTTGTTGACATTGGCTGAAATTTTTGAAAAGGAATAGAGCCTTAAAATACATCTGGAATGAGACTTGAATCCTTTTCCACTGGCCTTTTCTTTTTCTTTCTTTTTGTAAAGTGTATTTTAAAGGAACTCTTGGGTAGAAATTCGAGATTATTTTCGTATTCACCACCGTACCGATGAGTAGAGTCCCGTGAACCTCCAGCTCTGGGGACCGGGGTCTGTGCTGGCATTTGAGTTACGAGATTTCATTTAATCCTCCTGAAAATCCAGCCAGGTAGGGAGTCTTGGCTCCTGTGGGAGATGGGGAGACCGAGGCTCATAGCGCCAAATAATTTACCCAAGCTCCTACAGCCGTCAGTCGCGGAACCGATGCAGCGGCGAGCTGGAAAGCAGCTGGGCCACCACAGAGACGGGGGCAGTGCCGTTCCCTTGGGCTCAGGACTGCACCTCTCGAGTGTCTTCTAGTAAAATAGGAATGTCACCCAAATCTGTCTCCCGTAGAGGGGATCTGAGGGATTAACTGAGATCATGTGTATACAAGTGCCTGAGAGCAAAAGAGGCAAAGCACCAACCCGCTCTGCTCCCAAAAGAGAGCACTGGTGAGACTGGTCCGGGTGCCTGCCCTGCCCTGGACCAGAGGACCTGGCATATCTGGGTCCTCCTGGGGCTCCAGGGCCCTCAGGATGCAGCTTTGGTTCAGGGCAGATGAAAACTGGTCCTATGGGATCCCTGGGGGGCTCAGCGGTTTAGCACCTGCCTTTGGCCCAAGGCGTGACCCCGGGGTCCCAGGATCGAGTCCCCCGTCGGACTCTCTGCATGGGGCCTGCTTCTCCCTCCTCCTGTGTCTCTGCCTCTCTCTGTGTGGCTCTCATGAATAAATAAATAAAAATCTTAAAAAAAAGAAAGAAAACTGGTCCTAAAGACCTAAGCCAGGTCTAAATATCTTCTGGAATTTGCTTTTTAGAATAGCCACAGCCTATGGACAGATTGAGGCCAACAATCAGCTCCGTGATCCACCGGGTCCCACCCACACGGCCCCTCACGTGGACCCCCCTGGTCGGGCCGATGAGCCCGGTCTTCTAGAAATGACCGTGCTGACCCAGGCTGCCAGAGCCCTCACCACGCTCAGTTGGCGGGAGCAGCGGGAGGCAGGAAGGGCGGTCGTAGCTGCTTTGTGATCTTCGTGAAAGATGCAGAGATACAGATTCAGTGAAGTTCCAAAGTGGCTCCTACGCCAAGACCCTGCACTACGTTGCCAGGGCCCCCAGCTTTCACACCCCCTTTCTGCCTCCCTCCCTCCCTCCCTCCCTCTCTCTCAAGATTATTTATTAGAGAGTGAGCGACCAAATGTCTTACGGCTCGATGTGTATGTTCCCCTGACAGTCTGCGCACGGTGGGGGCACGGCGGGGGCACGGCGGCGCTGGCGTTACTGGCCACAGGCCTCTTAGGGACACCCCCATGGGTAGAAAGCCTGCCCTGGCCTCTCACTGGGGCCTCCTGACGCCTGCACCTTGGGCATCCCTGCCAGCAGGTGCTGTGTGGACTGGCCTGTCTGGGATTAAGTCTCCTGGTTATTGGCTGCTCATCGTTATGCGCCCGGAGCCACGGGCCGACCCAGGAGACTGCATGGGGGCGCCGCCCTCACGGAGGCTCGGGTGACCCCACGGAGCAGGTGGAGGTGGTAAAGGTGGCGCAAGCACACACTTGAGCCACGCGGACACCAAGCCGTGGGCTGGGGAGGACGGGAGGAAGGCTCCGGGGCCCAGAGGGGGGCTGCGGGCAGCGGGCGGAAAGGCCGGCCAAGGTCACGCGGTCCCAGGCGGGTGGACTGAGGCTGGCGGCGTGGGCGCGGGAGCGGGAGCCCGTGTCTGCGAGCTCGTGAATGACTGGTCTGGCTGGGATTGCACGTCACGGGCTGATGGCCGGGGGACAGCACCGGAAAGCCATGGCTTGTCGCAGCCCCGGGGAAGAGGTGCGGAGTCCGGGACGCACGGCGTCGGCGGCTGGAGTGGAGGACAGGAGCCGATGTTTATTTTGGTGCAAGAAATCAGAGGTTTCTTGCCTGCCTTGAGCACCCCCATCCTGCAGCCATCTCCCTGGGGATGGAACCTGTGTCTAGGTTGTCAATGAAACTGGTTTCATGGTCAGCGGCGGCAGCCGATGCAACTGCAGGCTCCTTGTCTCCTTGTCCTGGTCTCTGGAAAGCCCTCAATGCTTTCAGGAAGGAAAGCGCTGCCCGGAGAGGTGCTGGGAAGACCAGCCTGTTGGGGGGCAGCAGAGCCCATTCTCACCCCCCAGTAGAGCCCTGGGAAGGCGGACGGCCCTCCCCGCGGGCCCTGCCCTGACCCCAGCTGCAACCTCGCTGCGGCAGAACGGGGGGAGCCGAGCCACAGGGCCAGACGCCCTCCCAGGGACCGTGCAGGCTTCAGGGCCTCCAGAATCTTCCACCACCTTTGCTCTCGCTTCCGTTTCCCACTCGAATTACTCAGTAGTTCTCCTTCCACAGAAAACCCTTTTGCTTACTGATGGGTTGGACGATGCAGTCCCCGGGCTCGCTACCTGCTGTGACCTAAGCGAGCTGAGGCTGAAAGCAGACCCCGGAGCAGACCACTCTCAGGGCACCGTACGGAAGGACGAACGTAAGACACAAGTGACAGAGCTCGCTGCAAGTCCCATAGCAGACTTTTTATTTCTTTTTTTTCTTTTCTTTTCTTTTTTCTTTCTTTCTTTCTCTTTCTTTCTTTTCTTTTCTCTTTCTTTCTTTCTTTTTCTTTCTTTCTTCTTTCCTTCCTTCCTTTCCTTCCTCTCTTTCTTTCTTTTCTTTTCTTTCTTTCTTTCTTTTCTTCTTTTCCCTCCCTCCCTCCCTCCCTTCCTTCCTTTCTTTCTTTTTCACAGACGTGGCCGTATGCCTCAGACACCGCCGTTTGGAACGGACCAGTCTCCTTTTCTCGGAAGGGGCCTGGAGTTGCCCTTAGCACCACCTTGTCCTAGGACTTCGAAGAAATACATCGCATTTGCTTCGGCATAAGGTGAGGCAACAGGGAGGAGACAGGATTCCTTTTGTGCCTTACGAGCAGGGCCCCCGTGTTTTCTTTGCTGTATGTTTTCTGAGGCAGTGGAAATGGAGACAAAGTGTGCTCTGTGCTCCTGGCTGAGTGACACTGTTGTGCGCCCGGACTCCGGTCCGGCCCCAGGCATATCCACTGGGCCTCACTCATCACACACCCTGCAAGCAGCTGCTCTTTTCCGAAGCTGGAGTTTTCATGCTTGTGCATGGAAACCTTTTCCATGTTCCCCGTGGCGTGCTCATGGCAACATGAAGTCTGGCCGCCGACTTGGAGCTCCTGCCCGCCAGATCTCAAAATGCAGGTGGCAACCAGAGGGTAGAAAAAGAAATTGGTCTTCGGTGACACCAAAACCTAATCAGGAGCTACTCAATGTCGCTGTTCGCTATCTGAACAGGCCGACTTTTCTGTATTTAAAAAAAAAAAAAAAAAAGATCCAAAAAACAGATGTAGATCTTCTAAAGTAGAAGAATTCCCTTAACACTTAACCACTTTCTGGTTCTTAAATTCCCTTTAAGTGAAAATAAGTCAAGATCATACAAAACTAATGAGACATGAAAAAAACCAAGAAGGAAAATGCTGGATTCCTTAAGCAAACCTTCCCCCTTTTCCAGTGAGAACCGTACAAGGGATGTCGCAAAGCAGGCTGGGGCACAAATACATAAAAGCAAATATCCTGAGATGAGGCCAGAGACTGTGGGGCTTGTTAGTTATTCCTTTTGCAATGTGACATCTTATTAGTGTTCCGTTCCTTGGAGCCTTTGATAAAATTCTGTTGGACATATTTTCCTTTTCGACTGTCAAGGTGGGCTGCAGCTGAAGAAGCTCTGTCTTTCTGTGATGTGGTATTTTTACAAAGAAATTAATATCTGTGCCTTTTGAGTATAATTTGCTCTACATATCTTCAATGATTTAACAGAATCACTAACTAAAAGCCTTTTTTTAAAAAAACATGTTGTCTCATTTACTTCCTACCTTTGTATAGGACCTTATTAAATGCACTTTCCTTTTTTTTTTTTTTTTTTTTGTAAGATTTTGTTTATCTATGAGAGAGAGAGAGAGGCAGAGACACAGGCAGAGGGAGAAGCAGGCTCCCCGCAGGGACCCATTGCAGGACTCGATCCCAGGACCCCGGGACCATGACCTGAGCCAAAGGCAGATGCTCAGCCACTGAGCCACCCAGGTGCCCCAGCGTTCTTTTCTTCAAGTCTTTAAATTTTCTGACTCCCCTTGAAAACTCTCTCCCTAATTCCTAACCTGGTGATTACCAACACTTACCCTGAAATTCCCTAGCTTGGAAACTGAGGAACTCACACAGTGTTTCTGAATATGCCCTTAGGAACGTGGTTTCCCCCAGATGTTAACAGGTGCTATACTAGGCAAATTCTTCAAGGATTCAAAGCCAAACTCTTTTTTTTTTTTTTTTTTGCTCCAGGGACACAGCTTCTCAAAGACGTTAAATGCCAACGTGTGCTATAAATCTCCCACGGGAAAATAGTATCAGAGAGTTTCCCATATGTTTTTACCTATAGAATCTGTTTTTGAGGTGCATGTTGCACTGTTGACTTTCCTAAGTAAGATATACTCTTGCGAGGTGTGCACGCACAGGCGAGGAAATGAAGACTATGGTATTTTTAGAACAGGAGAATAAAGACTCCTGATCGACGCTCACCGACGGTTCAAACAAGGTGGTAGTATGAGGAACAGCAGATGCGGAGTCAGTAGGCACGCATGCACACGCGCTCTCCCTTTCTATGTAATATATATTTATTGTATGTATATTTACTTGAGAGAGAGAGAGAGAGGCGGCGGGAAAGGGGCAGAGGAAGAAGGAGAGAGAACCTCAAGCAGACTCCCCATTGAGTGTGGAGCCTGACACAGGGCTGATCCCAGGACCCTGAGATCATGACCAGAGCTGAAACCAAGAGCTGGACACTTAACCGACTGAGCCACCCAGGCTCCCCGTCAGCAGGGTTTTTTTAGGATCTAGTTCCTTCCTCGGCACATTAGGCTTTGGGATCCTGGCGAGGCCGCCAGGTCACCTTGTGTGGCTTGGATGGCCCCTGAGTCCTCTGCTTGCGTGACCCTTCATCTACTTGTACCATAGTCTGAAGCAGCTAGAGACTGTCAAGGTTTAACGCTTTCGAAAGTGAGTTTAGCATTTCTTGTTTTAGGCATTTATTCTGAAGTACCCAGTTTGCATGGAATCTGCTCAACCTTTCTCAATTATCTTGTCTACAGGCTTAATCCACACATTTCTTCTCTGCAGCAGACAGTAGCTCACGTTGACGGAGGTCATCAAACCTGGATGTGCTGACAACTTTGCAGGTGCAAAAATACCCCCCTCCTCTTCCCACACGAAGTTAGGTAACACTGTCACTGGATAGGTGTGTCCACCTAGGTCACCCGGGCCCTCGGCCTAACCAGGTATCGTGTGGATGGTCTGCTGGCCCCAACAGTCTGCGCGTCTACGTATTTCTATTAGTGCTGAGCTAGGAGTTTTAGGAAGATGCACAGCGCCTTATCAGGCGATTTCTGACTTGTTCAGTCTAGGTAGGGAGTTAAGGTAAACAAATGTATAAAAGTATAAAACATGTACAAGTAGACAACTTTTATGAGCACAATTTTCAACTCTTCCACATATTTGCTTTGAAAACGCTAAGTACGAGCTGCCTAATTCAAGAGTTGCTGAGTAAAAGAAAAACATCAATCAGGTAAAGAGCCTTAATCCCCATGTAGCCTGTCTTCCCTTTTACCATCCCCCCTTGAAAAAAAAAAAACATAAAAACCCTCTAAATATCCCATTTGTAAACGATATTCGGGTTAGGGGAAAAACCCATTACATAAGTTTACTGTTTGAACAGGGTTAAAACAAGAAACTTCAATGTTTTAAATGGAACATTGGTCACAATTCTAATAATTACCACTTAATGGTTATCTTGGAGTCCAAGGGAACACTCCCCCACAGCAGCGTCCGAGGCGCAGGGCTCTGCTATCACCGCTGCCGCTGGGGACCCATCGGGGAAATGTGCGGAGACGGGAGCCCCCGGGCTGATCCTCCACAGGGTGACAGAGGACGAGACGCGGCATGAGGCGCTGGTGCTTCTTCGCTTTCAGAAGCCCGTGTCATTTCAGATAAGTGGCCTGCACAGTATCGGTGGTCAGGAATTCCGAAAATACAGTTCTACTTTAAAAAAAACCCTCATCTTTTGTTTTTTGATCCTGTGTGATGATGGAGGGTTTCTTGTGCCCCCTTCACTGGCCCAGCAGCAAAGTATCTCCCCCAGCCTTACAGCTCCACCGCTGCCTTCAGGACTGGCAGGTTCGCTCCTGTCACTGAGTCAACACTGGGGTCCTGAGGGTCGAGGCTCTAATGTTTCCTGGGCACAGTTTCCTATTTGTCCTTAACCCGAACCAGTTGCGAGAAAGGGAGGACTAGTAACATATCTTCAGCTTCTGTATGTGCAGCTTCACACACGTACAACCTGCGCCAGGGTCCCCTGTTTTGGAGGAGGAATCTCTAAAACACAGGCACCGCGTCCCCCCCGCCCCCGTAAGCCTGCACTCCGGGGCGGCGGCACACGGCAGCGGGAGGGTTAAAGTGTTTTGGCGGGAAGTGTGCACACGGGGATCCGCTCCCCCCGCCCTCCGTGGTTTTCTGTTTCTCCTTGAAACAAACTGTTCAGGGCGTGAACGATGCTTTTCTAGAGTGATGATGCATACAAGTAAGTGCATCCTGCAAACGCTCAAGCCTCATCACCCTTGAGTTTTCCAGACTCCCCAGGCTGAGGCCAGGGGCCGCTTGGATGAAAAGTCTCCAAAGAAAACTCTGGACCCACAGGAAAGAGGGTGGATGAGTCACCAGGAGTCAGCCTGGTCTCAACGTGACCCCAGAGTGGGCACTGGGCTCCTTAAGCCAAAACAGAATGAAGACCTGAAAGCAAGCTTTTGCTCACAAAGGAGCCTAAACAGGAAGCTGGCTGCTGGATGCCAGCCCGACTGCGGCCACAGTCTGCGTTCACCCCCCCGCGGCTCTGCTGCCTGCTGGGCTGACTTCTCGGGGCCGCCAGCAGCTGTGAACCCCGCCCGGGGCAGGGCAGACACGGATGCACTTGTGGACTGCGGGCAGGGCGCAGTGTCACTACTGGGGAAGCACGCACGCCCCTAAGGCTTCTAACATAAAGCTGAATCGCGATGGCATGTTGGTGCCTGATTGCAGCGACAAGCCAGGTCGGGATCACCTTGCACTGACTTTGAGTTCCAAGGACCCAAGTAACAAGACCAACTGCATTAAGCGTGGATTCGGTGCCTGACCATGGAGTCCAGCATTTTCAGGTTTCGGGAATTGCTTGCAACACTGAGGAACTAGAAAGACAAGTGCGTGTCAGCTCCTGCCTCCTGTGCCCTTGGAAGCCGCTGCTCGTCCTTCGCTCCCTGACTTACTATCCCAGTGAACTTTTTGTCTCTAAATTAAAAAGTCAGCCAAAAGGAAAAAAAAAAAAAGATTTAGTATGGGATCAAACCTTGTGAATCACTGTCAAGGTCACTTTTACCTCCCCTCCTCTCCCCCTGGACTGCAGGATGGCATCGTGCGCTCATAATATTCCAGATTCAACGCTATCATTTCCGTGGAGACAAAATGTCCTTTTACAGAGAATTATGAATTCAAGGGGGCACTACAGGGTGAAGAAGGTAGGTGGGAAATAAATGGATTAAAAGCATAAGATAAATCACGTTCCTGCGAGTACAGCTCCGTCCGACCCCTCGGGCACGGCCCCCGCAGCGCCCGGGCCCACGGCGTCCCCACACTGCACTTTGGGAACAGAGCGGTTACTTGGCTTTGCAAAGCCTCGGTTCTGCCAACGAAGGAGCTCAGATACTCCGTGTCCCCACTCGGAAGAAAGAGGCACAGCTGCCCAGTAATACAGGCCAGAGACCGAGAAGGGACAAAGAATTCTGGCGGCCCAGGCAGCAGGCCTCCCTCGCCACCACCGGCCACCAGCCTGTCTCAGCACCCGTGGGCACCCCCAGGGCTCACTCCTAAACCCCAGGGTCTGGGGCCCTTTACGGTGCCGGAGAGCGTGAGTCTTCCGACCTAGCCGCTTAACAGCATTCCGCTTCTGTTACGTGCCGTCGCCAGACGCAAGCCACGATCAAACCTGTGTGAGGAGACAACAAAACAGCAGGAAGCCTTGATTTTCAGCCCACGGAATTTTCAGTTTCTTAGTAGGTGCATATATTTCTATTTCAGAGGCAACTCCTTTCCTTTGTAGTCCCAGGCTCTCGCTCAAAAGAGGAACTTTTACCACTTTCTCTACGTTCCTGTTTTCAGCAAAACAAAATCTCTGAAATGATCCCATTTTCAAGTAAAACAATGAAATCAGCCGAGGCGGCCAGGCCCTGGGGCTGGATGACACCATTGCTTTTTCATGGAGTCTGTGCTCCGTGTTATCGATCTTAGTCAATTTTTTCTTCCATCCTTCATTCTTGAAGGTCTGCAGACAGACAGGAGAAGTATGCGGCGCCACTGGGGCCCATTAGAAACTCTTCCTAAGTCTGAATGTAGAAAATCACTTTTTTTTCCTACTTCAATTCATGGCACCATCATAGTCCATTCTCTTTCTATGTATATTTCCCTCCAAACAAATCCTTGACTAGGTACTTTCAATCATTCGATCCTGAAGGTAGCTTTTTCCTGTTAAGAATATTTGCTTTAAAAAAAAAAACCCCAACAGAAAGAGCCCCAGGAAGTCCACATTGATGTCATGTACCAGACACCTCCTTCCCCAAGAGGCCCCTAGACTGTTCCCCAAAATCTCTGGTGATGCTTCTTGGCTTGGAATCAAACTGCAAGGAAGCATTTACAGATTTTCCCGCCACACACACATAACACCGCGTGTTTCCCAGTTTTAAGGTGCTGAACGAGACTCTCCTTGACTCAACATTAATCAGGCAGCATTGGGCCCCTTCTGGATGAGGCCTCGTTGAACTTGGGTCTTGGTTTTGTCCTGTCTAGCCCACTTGCAGCAAGTCATTCTTCACCCTTGATATGTGATCTCCCTCACTAGCCGTTCAGTTCCTCATCCTCGACCTTGGATGTCTAGGCTCTGGGCCCACCCTTAGCAAGACGCTGGTAGCAAGAAGGCCCCACCCCTGATGCTTCCCCTTCTTCACTTCTGTGCACTGACCCCTCCCTCTGTTCACTGGGGATAAAGCACCACTTGTCTGCGCTGTATTTGGAGTCGAGCTTGATCTTTCTCCTTGACAGTCTTGGTCATCAACACAACAGTCCTGAATAAAGTCTTCCTTGACATTCTACTAAGTCTCAGACTAATGTTTTCTTTAACACAGGTGACAATCAAAAGATGAATAAAGTATAGTCCCTGCCCTCAAGCAGCTGACAATCTAGATGGGGAAACCTCTGTTTTGACACACGCAGTATAACCCACACGGATATAGTGCGGCCAGAATGGAGTGCTACGGACAGACATGCAAGGGGCTGGGGTTTATTCTGATTCGGTGTAATATCTTTGTCATGTTTATATAGTTATTAGCATGATCCACTTTTCAGTGCCTATCAGGGTCTTTAGCATGTTACAAGATGTTGATAAAAATAGGACCACATATACTTGGGGAAAATGAATTTTGGCAAAAATATTGTGCAGATTAGCGAAGCCAACTAACACCTGGATTCTCTCTCACTTTTTGTATTCATTCATTCATTCATTCATTCATTCATTCATTCATAAGAGACAGAGGCAGAGACACAGGCAGAGGGAGAAGCAGGCTCCATGCAGGGAGCCCTGGATTCTCTTTTTAAAGTGTTAAGTTCATGTGGTTATTAAAGAGTTAGTTTGGCCCAAATATAAACATAGAAGAGTCACAAGAAGAAAGAACAATTCGATTCAATTAAAATGCATAATAATTGCCTCCGTTTTGTATAGTATTAAGGTGACCACAAAGCTCCAAGTCATCGTGGAAACTCCCAACGTGAAGAGGTCCTGTGTTCACGCAGGACAGATGACCACCAACACCCAGATCCTCCCCGTGGACCCTGGCTGGGGTCCCTGGTACTTGCTCCATCCGTATCTCTGCCACAGCCCATCGACTCCCTGTCTACTCTCCTTGCTCCCCAACTGCGTCTCCACCCTACTCCACGGTCATCTTCTTAAAACATGGATAAGATCCTGCCCCTTCTGTTTTCAACACCCATTAAGGACTCCCATTGCCTACAACGTAAGTCCAAACTCCTATTTGTGGGCATCTGTGCCGCATTCCTTTCCAGCACCTTCTCCCACCGTCTTTCTCTGCTCCCCACGTTCCAGCTCTCCCCGACCACTCACCAGCCCGAGCATCACACTTCCCCTCTACTTTGCTTGGACTGATTCCTCAGGGTAGGCTCTCCACCCTCCTACTTACCCCCTTACCCCAGTCCCACTGAGCCCTCAAGGTGAAGCCCGGGTACTAAGGTTCTTGAGCTGGCATTCCTTCCTCTCACATCAGAAGCAATCGCTCCCTTTTCAGTGTTGTTTCCATCGACAATTGGGAGTCCTTGCATGACAACGATTTCATTCACACAGAGCTTTATAAAATTATTTATTGGGCAGCCTGGGTGGTTCAGCGGTTTAGCACTGCCTTTGGCCCAGGGCAGAATCCTGGAGACCCGGGATCGAGTCCCACATCAGGGTCCCTGCATGGAGCCTGCTTCTCCCTCTGCCTGTGTCTCTGCCTCTCTCTCTCTCTGTCTCTAATAAATAAATAAAATATTTTAAAAAATAAATAAATAAATAAAATAAAATTATTTATTTGTTTGCCTGCTCCACTAGATCACAAATGATACGAGGGCAAAAGAATGCATGTGTGGCGTGTGTGTGTGTTTACTCAACGTACTAGCCTAGCTTCTGACAAATGTCAGGTATCTAAAAATGTAAATAAAAAAATAAATAAAAATAAAAATGTAAATAAATGGATCCCAGGGTGGATGGATTAAGTCAGATCCTTTAAAATAAAAATAAAAAAAAAATCAAAAAAAAAAAAAAAAAAACTCAACACCAAGGTACATTTTACGGCATTCCTTGCCTAAGACTCGAGGATATACCTTGGATTTATCCATCTAAGAATTTCTCTGAGCAGCTCATACATTCAACCTTCAACCCACAATACTTCCCAGGGTCATTAAGTTCGCTAATAGCTGCCCATCCAGTTCTTTCTTTCCCTCACTCCCTCTCCTCTCTACATAAAATATCACTTCCTTCAAATTTCACAGAGGGAAGTCCAAATTTCAGAATGCCAACATCTACTGAACAAGGCCAGTTTTACTCGCCCATGTGTGAAAACAGAACTGGGGTATTTCACAGAGTGTTGGCCTTTCTAGTTTGAAGAGTCTTGGCTTTGAAGTACGCTCTTCCACACCAGCATCGCATCTGTCCCGGCCCTTTCTGGACACTCTGTACTTCTGTGTAGACAAACTACCCTCAACGTTCTAGTTCTGTGGCTTTCCAGAAAAGTAAGGGAACATTTTGTTTCATTTTCAATATCCTCTACCTAATGATTCCTACTGAGCTGAGCATGACCTCTGGGCTAGTGTGTTCAAGAGAGATTACAAGTCTCCTGGGTTGTGCCACGTGTGGGAATTTAAAAATTGATGCCCATTGTGCTGGGATCTTTGCCCCTTAAATTCATTAGTTCACAGGTGCCCAGCCTGAAGCTAATCTGTATGTACGCACACGGATGCGTACGCGTATGTCTAAGAACACAGCCACAGCCTTGAACTTTCTCATTCACAGTCGTTCTTGTCATTTGCCATGGACTTCCTCCCACGGGTCACTATAAAGCTATGAGAGATCTCGGCTGGCCCTGACTCTAAATCCAAGTGACTTTCAGGGAACCCCACAGGTTCTGCATTCCCTAGACGTGCGAGTTCTTTGTTTCTTGTGTCTTAAGCCATTTCTCACGGATGACAAAGTACTTACTAGCTTCTACCAGGCAATATTCTCTATTTATAAGATAATAACCACCGCTTGGCCATTTCCAGATGGTGAAAGGAATGCCAAGTGGTCACACAGAGACAGGGGCTATACAGTAGACAGTAGTGAGGAGAGTGTCAAAAAGCCCAGAGACCCCAAGTGCAGAGGCCAAATACTGCTAAACACAAGTCGGAAAGAGCCCTGAATGTTTGCAAACCAGCTTGCTCAGGTTCTTACAGGTAAAGACGGAGCGCTCGGCTAGGGAGCCAGCTGCTGCTGAAGGCGGATGGGTTATCATAAAGTTCTGGTCCCTACAGCTTCCTGTTTGCGTGTCCCATTCATGAGGCCTTTCAGTCCTGGTTTCCAGCTTTAGGTATTTTTGGCAAATCAGTTTGAACAAAGCACCGAAGCTAAGCCGGTGAGAAGGTATTCCCGACCTACAAAACGTCCCCTCCTGTAATTCCAACATGGAGATTCGGCATATGACGCCGAATTTCTTTCCTTTCCCAATCTAAAAGCATTTTACTTTGTTGACCTGAAGCAGTTTAAGAAAAGAGGTGATCGTCTTTAAAAACAAGCAAACAAACAAAAGCAAGCTTTTGAAGGGTGGGGCTTGAACACCCAAGGTGGGGCCTGAACCCACAACCTAGAGATCACCATGGTCTATACTGACTGGGCCAGGCAGGTGCCCCGAGGGATGACCGTCTTGGTTAAGAGAGGACGTTCTACTTCTGCATCTGTCACACCTGAATGCCTTATGTTCGACAAATAACCTTATATGCAAGATAAAAGAGGGCTGGTTTAGAAACCCTAAGAGAAGAGAGAAAGGAGCTACTTTAACTTTCTTTTAAGATTTTTAAAGTGATCTCTACAGCCAATGTGGAGCTCGCACTCACAACCCCAAGATCAGGAGTCACGGGCTCTACCAAGGGAGCCAGGCACGTGCCTCAGAGCTGCTTTAAATGGGTCTAAGTTTAATTTCTTCCAAGCTCTGAATAGATGCACTGGTGATTTCTTTTTCTCACGATGCTTTCACTCCCAGTGATTTGCTTTAGCACCAGGGAGGGATCTGAAGCTTAAGAAAGGAGCAGGGCCCAGCAGGAGAGGAAGAAACGGCTCAGATGGGAAAACTGTCACATTTAGAAGCAAGACTAAATCATGACCATCTTACAAAGGATGGAAAAGTCTCTCTGACAACTCCTCTCTCTGGATCTATTCTCTCACAGAACATTTTATAATTTATGTGTCAATATTTTCACGAGGTCCAAGCGTGTTTGCCATCTTTCTCGGAACATGAGTGTTAAGTACACCTGACTGCTTCTCAGTGAAGCCTCTGTAATAGGCTGGTCTGGCACCAAGAAAAGCTTCTCAAAAATTCATCCAACCAAGAGGCAGGGCAGTCAACACTACAAGCCACGCGCTTTGGCCAGGATGCAATGTGATGGCAAAACAGACTCTCCCACAGGGCAAAGAAAAACACTCACTTGGGACGTGAAGAAAGAAAAAAGACCACGGGCTGGGAACACGTGCTCTTACCTGATGCTCTGGGTCTTGGCCATGCGTTTCTGTTGGATACATTTTTTTTTAACTAAAAAATATAAAATCTGCTTGGATGATTCTGTGGCATGATATTTTCTGAATTCAAATATTTCACCGGATAAAATACTTCAATTCCTTTAGATCCTTTAGACACGGGCTCTCATTTTTCTGTTGTTTTTGCCAAAAAGGCAGATGGAAAGGATGTATCGTGTAAGAATCTAGGATTGGACACTGTGGGGTAGAAATGATGAATCAAGGCTTACGGCTTGTGCTTGGCTCTCTGTGGTGCATTTTGGCAGCCTGTGTTCCATGTGTCAGAGGCTGTCTGACTCTGCACGATGCTGGTTGACGGTGGTGGAATTCTACATGTGACGCAAAGACGCAAGGGAAGGAACGATGGAAACTGTTAAGTACGAGGGAGAATAGGTGAAATGCGAGGATAAAAATAAGAAGAGCAAGAGAGCAATGAAAGAAAAGACAAAGAGCCCACACGACGTAGGGGAGCACACAGATCTTTCCGAACTGCGTGAGATGCGATGCATGTGTGGCGATGAACAAACCTCCTCCCATACACACCGTGCATTTACCGGAGAGCGTCCAGCCGGCCCCCCTCTTCCTCCCTCCTCTACCCTGCACTGCACTTATCCCACACAGGAAGTGGACCCCTGCCCCGGCTCTGTGTTCAGTCACAGATGCGATGAATCCAAAGGTTGCTTCTTTCCTCGGGGCATCTGGTCTACAGCTTCAGTCCCGGGTAGCAGCCGCGGCCCCCGCACGGCTACGCACCTGAGGCCGGCATGGACGGCTTTACCTGGACTCAGGTGTCACCCGCGCTCTATCGCAAATAATGCAGGTTGTTATAATAACGGTAGCAAACTTCAAAATTTAAAAGTGGGTGTAAGAATGCGATTTAAAGAAACCAACAGCAAGGCACATTTTGCAGCCCATTCAGTTAGCCGGCTGTGATGGCCAGGAGTCCTGCGTTACGCATCGCGATGACATCTTTGGCTTTCTTCTCCTCACCTGCTTCGTCTCACCCGGAAGCTGGGTTTTGCTCGTTTTCCACATTTAAGCCGTCATGCTCTCCCGCAGAGCCACGGGGAGAGGGTCAGCCCTCCCACCACCGTGTATCATCCCTCCTTGGGCCTTTTTTAATTTAACGAGGCAGAAACAGAACAGGATCACGCTCGCGGTTCGCGCAAGCAGCTGCATCTGGGCAAACTGGCTTCCGCGATGCCGACGCCAGGGTCACAGCTGCCCGTCCCCTAACGGGAACGGAGGGACTGTGCCCTGCCTTCCTGCGCAAGAACTAGGAAGCCCCCTGACATGCTGTTGTCCTGGTCCACGACGAGGTGAAATAAGCACGCGAGGGACGGCTGGCAGAGGCCGTGCCGGCAAAGGCCTTAGCAGAGCTCAGACTGAATGGCTTCTGCAGAGACACTTTCGAAAAAAGCGGATTTTTGAGAATCATGAAGTACCTTATGCTAAAAACAAGTTCACTGAGGTTTTAACATAGAGATTGAAAGTGGTTTTCACTACAAGCTCAACTCTGGCCAGGAAACTGCTGACGGGTGGTCGGCGTGGGCGGTCCCTTGTCGGGGCCGCGGAGCACTGTGGCCAGCGTCCCGAAGGCCCTCACGAGCTCTGGAAGGGCAGTCCCTGGGTGAGCCCTCAGTTACCTTCAGAGAAACACCAAAACCACATGGCATCCCGCTTTCTCTTTTGCAAAACGTGTGACTCAACATAAAGAAAGACATTCTGGCAGGAAACAGACCGACACGAGTCCACGCGTCCACCCCTCGGATGGCGCTGCTTTGCTGCGATGCCGCCGGGAAAACCTCGCCTGTGGGTCTGGGCTCCCTCGCGGGCCACGCTCTCCCAGGGCCCAGCACTACACAAGCAGGTCCTCCCCAAAGCAGCAGCTATTCCAAGGGTACAGGGTGACTCACGGTCACCTTCATTCCAGCAATGCTTATGTCTACCACAGAGAGAGCCACTGTCCATGCAAACTCTCATTAACTTTCTGCAGGTGGGTTAAAACAAATTAAATTAATTAAACCTAATCTCTAAAAACCTACCCGCCCACATATTTTGGGCTAAGAACACCCTACTTCTATAGAAACAGTTAAGACTAAGGAGAGCCAGTATTTTGGGAATAAGCTTTCTGTAAAGTTCTGGGCCAGTTTTTACACTTTGGTTACAAGTATGATAAAACGTCTGCCTAACATAATAGTAATATGGAACAAACTTCCTAAATAAGAGTGAACTTCAATTCCAACCACAGATTCTACTTTACCTGTTTGAAGTAGTGTTTCTTTGGGATGAAATACTACTACTACTACTACTACTACTAATAATAATAATAATAATAGGCTATAATAATAATATAATAGCACAGGCTGCTATATTTCTTTGGGATGAAATAATAATATAATAATAATAACATAATAATAATAATAATAATAATAATAATAATTTACTATGTATCATCACAAAAGAAAATTATCCTAAAGTTTAACACACGAGCTTTCTAGGCAACTTGGTGATTGTCTTGTCAAGGAAGAAAGTTATTCTGATACTTGTTGAAACAATAAGGAAGACTTTACTTGGAACTACGCAATGGGGTAGAGAGAGCAGGCTCAGCTCTGAGTACAGCAAGGAACAGGGGTGCTTCACCGCCAAGGAGCCCACGGAGGGTCTGTGCACGACATCAAGGGTGGGGAGATTCTCACTAGAGGCAGGGCAGGTACTTATCGGTATCAAGGGTGGGGAACGAGGATCTTGAGAGATTTCCAGGGTGATTAGCTATCAAGGGTGGGGGACTCTCCCTAAACTGGCATAGCAGGATTCTTGCTAAAGGCAAGTGAGGCAAGGACCCTTCGGGAAGGTCAGGGTTGGCGTCTGGGTTGAGAAGAGGGCTAACTACAATTTGGTTAATGAGAGCATCTTCGTCAGTTGCTACCCTACAAAACATCTAAGTTGTTAAACGTCAAAAGCATTCAAAGACATTATGAGAGTCAGCATCAAGAGGACAGTGGATTTATGGGTTGGTAGAGACATTCCAAATTAATTTGGAGCATATGTCTCTATTACAAATCCCTTGAGGATAATAATCCGGCAAAACCTCCATCTCCAATCAACACTAATAAACTCAAAGGTCACGGCTCCTTTGGAATGAGGGCCATCTGGTTGGCAACACCTCCTTAAATTGGCCACAAATAGAGCATGTTATCACCTCCTTCAGAGTTACAGTAACAGCTCTTATACTCTGAAAATGGAATGGCATAAAACAGCCAATTGCAGAGGGAGCACGGAGGGTGGAAAATCACCACACATGAAATGACTCTGTGACTGGTTCCGGTTATGAGTTAACACTAATCGTTTCTGGTAATTAGGGCTTATAGTTGCTATAAGTGAGGTCTTTCAAGCATTCGGTATTACTGTGTCATTTTCCCACTGACCATTCCAAATGAAAACATACACATTCATTAAACAGAAATTCCACATGTTCAGGGGGAAAGCAGCCCAATACAATAAAAACAGCTGCTAGCTATAAAGTAGTGTGATAACTAAAGAGACCGTTGTTGAGACTAGAACTGGTGTTTTTAATTCTCCGGTACGGCATCCGTGTAGCTATGGTAACAGCAGACCCAGATAAATGAGTACAAAAAAGGAATCCTTTACATTAAGGCTCTATGACGCTACATTTTAATTTCCTTTAGGAAATGACTAACATTAGATCAGTGGGGTTTTGTTTTTGTTTTTGTTTTTTCCATCAAAACAAAGTCAGCTCTGCGATGGAGCAGCATTTGACCTGTACAAACAAACAATTCAGAAATAAAGTTCTATTTTCCAGAACTTCTTGTCAACATTTTCCTCCTCATGAACTGACTTTCATTTTCTGCAAATGAGCAGACATTTCACACGATCCCTTTCTGTCTCCTACCTGAAGCGACAACCAAACCATTAGTAGACTCAGTATGAAAACCCCAGACCTGGGCTGTCCCGTGCAATGACCACCGGCCAACATTTGGTTTGGGGCCAGTCTGAACTGAGATGTAACGTATGTGTGAAATACACACATTTCAAAGACTTAGTGCAAATAAATAAATAAATCTCTCAGTGATCATTTTATTTCAATTACATGTCAAAATGATAGCATTTGAGATATAAGTTAAGTAAAATACACAAAAATTATTTTCACCTATTTACATTTTTTACCCTTTATATGAGGCTACTAGATAATTATAAATTTCATATGTGGCTCATGTTACACTTGTGGTGGACAGTGCTGCATTAGACACTTCTTTGGGGGAGGCTGTTTTTCCCAGCCATCTGAAGAGAATGAATATTTCACACGTCAGAAATAGCACACCAGCAGAATCACATAATGACCCTACAATGGGCCCATCTGCTCTGCTACTAATTTAACTCTGTTATATAATCTTTTTACTGTATGTAAAAAGGTAGTGGCCCTCCACTTTTTTCATGATATACAGCGTGTATTCAGAAGCAATGCTAACCACAATAGTCAAAACTCTAATAAATAGAAATTAAAAAATAAGTAAACAACAGAAATTTCATGACCACATATCTGCAAATCCAAGAAATCCATGAAAACCACTTTGCCCTCTTCTCATGCCTTAAGTACCTGCCATTAAATACCACTGATACTGTATTAATTTGAGGTTATCTGGGCTTGGTAATATTAAAGTACACTATTATGAAATTTTATGACACTAAATGAAATCAAACTTTCAACTACACTTCTGACATTGACTATATTTGTCGCAAAGGGCAAAATATCAACTGGAGAGACTAGTGCTAATGAACAGTCACCTGGGTGATCAGAAAGCTGAATCTGTACTATTTTACACTTACATTATAAGACAATAATGTTCGTTGATTTATTTCACTGGCCCTAAATACTTTGAATTGTGATTCATTCAAATGTTCAGCGTGCCTGTCTCCCAAATATCAGGAATAACAACAGCAATGACTAAAAAATAAAAATAATTTGAAGAAGAAGAAGAGGGGTGCTGTTTACAGGGTGAACAATGTGCTGCGGAACCGAACAGGTCCCAACGTTACATGGCAAGAAAGCAACCACAGCATGGAGTTAAGAGTGCAAGATCCTCCTGCAAATGGTTCCATAACTGAAAGGCTGAGAGAGAAAAAGTGATTTATTTTCAAGCCAAGGAAAGACCAAAACTAACAGATGACTTTCAAGTTCATAGCCTCTGACGCATAAGAGGTCATTTCCACATTTAAACTTTCCTTTCTTCCTGTGGTTCTGTCGCCCAGATAAACAGGCAGCAGAGACCCACTGAACAAGTGGGTGGTAGTGAGAATATTCCATACCGACGAAGAGCCTGCTGAAGCTGCAGGCAGCCTTGAGGGAAGGAAGACACATCTTGGTTACCAGGCTGAGACAATCTATTTTCAGCAGAACCATCCTTGCTTAAAAGAGAGGGGAAAAATAGGTTCTGATGAAATATAAATAGGAAAAAATTAAAAAGTGATGGGAAATTGATTTTTTCCCCCCAGATTCCTTATTGGGCTGGGGAGAGAATCAGAACCGGGTAGACTCGGCCTGGAGATGTTTTTTTTCAGCAATCCAACGTGGATTCGAAGCCCTGAGGGGCAGTCATGAGTGGGTGATTTGTCCAAGAGTGCCCATAATAAGAAGCGGTTTCTTATTAATGTTAAAACTGGACTTCATCTGAGTTAGGAAGGGAATGATAAAGTGTGTCCGTGGCTGTGTAACCTAAAACACAACAGCCCAATGTGCCAAAGAACCAAAAATACCCTTGACGTAAACTCATGGAGTAAGAACCACCATGTTGTGCTGTTTATTATAAAAATAAGCAGCCATTTCCACACAACGCCAGCTAATAAATGCAATGAAAACCCCTGCAGTCTGTGAGGACATGTCATCAACTGATATGAGGGACTGCTGACACTCCTGGATCCCGATATGTTACTACAGGGTCCCCCAGCATGAGGTCCCAAGTCCTAAGTCCCTACTAAATCACTAGTATTACACCTGGGAAGGCGGCTCTGGATGCTTTCATTTTCTGCCCAGCTCCTCATTTGAGCCTAGCCTGTAAATTCAACTCAGTGACCCATGGCTGAGGTTACACACCCTGCGAGGTGAGCAATGTTATTCTCGATTCAATGAAAATTACTTTGAAGAACAGATGTGATAAGGAACGCTATAGTTTTGCACAGCAGAAAATACTCTGAGGTCTAGAGATGAAAAGTGTAGGAATATCACCTGTTAGTAATGGATAGATTGATGGTTAGCCTAACTTCTCATGTTTTTGTAAAATCCAAATAAGGCAGCAATGACAAAAACAACAGCACACTAATAGCCACTGAGCCAAATATTCAGGAGTAGGTGCTTTCCTCATTTGGCTGCCATACTGAGTCTTTTCAAAAGGCAGATGAGGCCACAAGCAACTGGGCAAAGGCCCAACTGTCTTGTAGCTTCGCCAAAAAATGTTGAAGTAGATACGCCGGCGTACAGACATTCTAATTACCCCGCTATTCCATGGCCTATCAAAACCCTTTGTACTATTGCACATCTGCTGCTCCCATCTGACATCTGTTTAAATCTCGACTTCTCAATGCTTTTACAAACATATCTTAGTTCCACACAGAAAGCTGAAAATCTATGGAATTGGTAAAAATGGCAATGAGCTGACTCATTTTTAACTAGCCATGCAGGATCTCGTAAGGAAACAAGCACCGCACTCGAATATCACTCTTTACACTGTCCACCCACAAGGGCTCACAGAATTGTGCTTTTATCTTTTTTCCTACGATGCTATACTTAAAAGATTAAAGCGCATACACCAGTGACATCAGGTTATTTAACCTCTATAATTAAAATGTTAACTGCAGACCCAACAAATAAGGGGGCTGATTTTTCAAAAAATATCTAAACAGATATTCAGGTGTTAAGACACTAAAGCTACTTTTCTAGACTAACCCCCTGCACGCATGGTTAACCTGATAATAAACACGGCATGTTTAGTTAAGCAAATAAAGTAAACCAAAGGATAAAGTACACACCAATGTGTGTTTTTCCGTGCTCATGTGTATTCCTTTTTCTCGACAAGCCACTTAGATCATGACAAATTGATGTGTGCTGTATGAGGCTGAGTGGATTAAGTCTGCTCTGCTGTGTGTCTGGATTTGGTCTCCCTAAGTAAAAAACAAGAGTTCACTATAAATTCACTATCAAATCCTGTCCAGATTGAAGGGCTACAGGAAGACAAACCACCAATTTTGT
Organism: Canis aureus; assembly: GCF_053574225.1. Classification (NCBI taxonomy): domain Eukaryota; kingdom Metazoa; phylum Chordata; class Mammalia; order Carnivora; family Canidae; genus Canis; species Canis aureus. The sequence continues at coordinate 90,054,647 of NC_135614.1, read as the reverse complement.
GATATGTTAATCTTGTGATTGTTCATCAACTCATGTATTTTTGTTTTCGTTTGGATGAACGGCTTCTCTGAAATTCAGTTTTTTTTTTTGTTTTTTTTTTTTACCCATCAAATGTGGACAATTCTGGTACTTATAAGGGCTATGAGGGGATTAAACCAAATAATTTCATCTTATTAATTAGCATGAAAAAAGCACACAAAGTGTTTAGTATTTTGGTAGGCCCCAAAGTGTTAGCTTTTATTATTGTCTTATTCAGGAATGATGTTGAAGTTCTGTGTGAACATTAGAATTTCTGAGTGTTGCTCAAGAGACATTTCTCCACTACTTATTAAGATTAAATTTAAAAAATGCTTATGTGTCACAGGGAAACTATAAACCAAAGTCAAAATCATCCATTTGCTCCTGGTTTATCCATGTTTGGACCAATACCCCACGGTCTTCTCTGCTTGCTGGGCACACACGGCTGAACTACACTTCTCAGCCGCCTGTGAGTTAGGTGGGGCCACGTGGCCAGTTCTAGCCCATGAAATGCAAGCGAAGTAGTGAACGTGAAAGGCGGCCAATGGAATGTGGGAGAAGGAGTGATTCCTAAGAACTCCTGAGCAAACAAACCTTTCCTTTCCTTACCTGCCATCCGATGCTGGAAACCAGTGAAGAACTCAGAGGCCCCAGAACATGGCGGAACTATTACAATCAAGGCGCCTAGAAACCTGGCTCTGCGTGGAGCGCGGCCCCCGTTGACATGGTCTGTGGCACCGACAAGAGCGAAACCTTGGCTAAGCTACGCGGCCGAGACGTCAGCAACGTTTGCTGGGCAGTGAGCGGCCCCCGACCCGCGCCTTCTCCCTCCTGTGGGCAGGATTCTAACATCTTTTAGCAACCATAACAGCTAATATTTCACCACGTGCCAGATAGTATTCCAGGCTCTACGTCCCTAAATTCTCCAACGACCCTATGAGCCTGGTATATTTTTCGGATGAGCAAAGTGTCAGGGCAGCCAAGGAAGCCGGCGATCCTGGCACGTGTCCGGCTCGCCCTAGAGCTGGTGTCCTCAGCCACTGTCCCCACTGCCTTTTCAATACAAATGCAGCACCGTACACACACACCTTCGGGATCATCCTCCCACCCGCATGCTAGGCAGGGCTCATCCAGCCGCAGCCGAGAAGAAGGCCGTCGGTCAAGGTACTCTCATTTCCCCTTTGTAGCTCACGCCACGTCCCAGGCCTCCCCATTTAAGGGTCCTATCGGGCGCAGTCCATAGATTCTCTGACCTTTGTTTCAACTTTCCTTATACCAGAGCTTCTCTGGTTCCAGGACTTAACTTTTCTTGGGGATCCTGCTCACTGAGAGCTGATCACTTGGCAAGTTGATGTGACCCATCAGGGTTCTCCTCCCCTCAGATTATCTTTTTATTGTAATGGAGGTTTGGACAGAGGCCTTCAAGAGATAAAGCCATAATCTGAAACGGTTATTGGGTTGCCGACAGTTTCCAAACCTCTCCAGGTAGATGAAGGAGCTGTATTTGTTTGGATAAAGAGCAGCACTTGGCAGACTTCAGATCAGAGCCCGTGGGGCCATTCTAGCTAGGATAAAGCACATCGACTACAGGCAGACTACAAAACACGTCCCCTCGTTTCTAGGCATGTCTGCAACCCCTTCCTTTAAGAACTGCTACCTGTTTTATGCTATTTAGAACAAGCAATCACGGTGATCTTACGACCCAATGAGGCCTAAAGCTGTCCACGAAGGCTGGCTCTCACACCACCGAAGGGTATCCTACCACGAGAAACAAGCTTGTCTTTTCTTTATAGTTCTTTGGGCCATACCATAAAGTAAAATCCACCCCAGTACTGCGCCCTCTCATAAGGATCTCATTATAGGGAAATTTACTTGTTTATAGGGAAATTATTTCATAGCCTAAACTCTAGCCACGCTATGGGAAAATATCAGTTCATCAGACAAGGTGCATCCCCGGCACCGTATCCAAATCAGAGGTAAAAGAACAAGCTAGCAAATGACTTGGCCCAGGGCAAGCGCACCTACCCTTGAGGTCTGAGTTACCCAAGGGGATTCCTTGTAGGACAATCATGCAGAAGAAACAGTATCAAAAGCATGGTTGTGGGGTGCCTGGGGGGCTCAGTGGGTGAGCATCTGCCGTGGCCCAGGGCATGACTCCAGGGACCGGGATCGAGTCCCGCATCGGGCTCCCTGCAGGGAGCCAGCTTCTCCCTCTGCCTGGGTCTCTGCCTCTCTCTCTCTCTGTGTCTCTCATGAATAAATAAATAACAGCTTTATTTTTTTTAATTTTTATTTATTTATGATAGTCACACAGAGAGAGAGAGAGGCAGAGACACAGGCAGAGGGAGAAGCAGGCTCCATGCACCGGGAGCCTGATGTGGGATTTGATCCCAGGTCTCCAGGATCGTGCCCTGGGCCAAAGGCAGGCGCCAAACTGCTGCGCCACCCAGGGATCCCTAAATAACAGCTTTAAAAGAAAAAAGCACTTTCCTTTACTAAAGCTTTAGTTAATCGATGACTCTTATTGCACATTATAAAGAGAAATGATAGAATCCAGAAGAATTTACTTAGTATCAAGGTATGAGCACCAATGCTGTTTTATGCAGTCGAACATTCACTGTTACTTGTCAGCCCTTTAGAGTCCAGACAGGCTGGGTGGCTGAGGGACTAACCAGGGTCACATCCTTAGTAAGTGGCAAAGCTCGCACATGAACTCAGGTTAATTCTTCGGTATTTTTTTCTAGGAGACGGAGAGACTGGGGGTGGGGGCGGGCAGGGGGAGAGGGAGAGAAGGTAAAGCAGGCTCCATGCCCGCACCAAGGCCTGCGGGGCTCCGTGTCGCCTGGGCCGGGATCGAGATCCGAGGCTGCCCTGACGGAGCCCCACGCCCCAGGTCGCCAGCGCTTTCAGCCACTATGCTCTGTGCCTCCCCAGCAGGGCTTATTCTGGGCACAGCTCCCCGAGGTCCTCCCGTCGCCCTCCTCGAGCTCGCTCAGGTTTCTGGAAGTAACCGTCCCAGGTGCTGGGGGCCCCCCCTGAGCTCGCCTGGCCCCCCTGGCTGGACCTGTCTCCGTGGGACCCTCCCCACCGAGGCGCCCGGTGCCCATTGAGTGGGGCTACGTCTCCACACTCAGGTGGCAGCTAAAACCCACGGAGGCCGCTTCCCCCTGGGCACAGGGCGCGAGTTCCCACGGAGGAGGGACGCGTCTTCGTGCAGGTTCACGGGGTCGCCCCTGATTGAATGACTCCGGGAGATCGTCACCTTTGCCTTTGAAACGATCCTGCAGTCGTAGCCTCGGTGACAGAAAGCAGGCAACCGTCTATGCTTGATCCCGGCCCCGGCTCTGCAGCGGCTGCAAAGGGGCCCAACTAGGTTTTATCTGTAGGTCGGCCGCAGGGACGTGGTGGGGGCTGGGGAGGTCCTCGCTGGGTGACACACTAAGTGCCTGGACAGACTGAGCGTACCGAAGGGTGACGGCCGAGCGGGCTTTTCCGAAGCACACAGGTGGGCAGCAGTTCCGTGCTGGGGCTGCCGCGCAAAGGCCCAGAACCCGCCGGGCCCGGCCTGGTGACACACCATCCCCGGGGGGGGGGATGCAGCCCAAAGCGGGGACAGCGCATGGGAAAGCGGACGCCCAGCCCCATGGGCTCCGGGTATTCAAATGTTGTGGGCTGGGGAGTGTGAGTGAGTGTGAGTGGGTGTGGGGGGCGTCTACGACCTCGGGGAGGGCAAGGCAACGCTGCTCAACCTACAAATAATTTGGTGCTGATGTGCAGATCCATCTAGATCCAGATCCAGAACCTGAGCCAGAGGCCACTGAGGCTTCCGGGGCTGCAGGCCCGTGTCCCCAGGCCCTCCCGGCCCCTGCAGCTGGCCCCGCATGCAACGGCGTGCTTGGTTCACCGCGGCCCGGCCTTGCTCGCGGGAGGCACCAGCAGCCCCGCTCTGCCCTCGGCCAACCTGCCTTAGCACCCAACGTCCCCGATCCCTAGAAACGCCGCAGTCGTGTGCAAACTGGGTCACTTGGCCACTCTGTGGGCATCTCATGTTGGATCTCTTTTATGCCTTTAACAGAGGGGTGCTTCCATTTATTCTTTTTTTTCTTTCAAAGGACAACGCTTTAAGGCAAAGTAACCGTTTTGTGATATAAGTAGAATATCGAGGCTATAACTTGGGCTACTCCAAATGCTGCACCGCACATAAAGTGACAAATCTGAACATGTAAAACTGTTTTTAGAGTCCTATAAGGCAACATCCCGTGCAGTTTTTAACACTAAAATACACTATTTAATAGTATTACTGATGGTACATTTAAAAGCAACATCCTTTCACCTCAACTGTGTACAAAATTTACAAGCTGTGGGTTGAGAGAACCCCTTCCTAAGGACTCTTAGGCCTGGAAGCCACTGAGCCAGGCTCTGCCCCCCCCCTCGGGGGCACAGGGCCGACACCCACAAAGAGCAACACCCACAAAGAGCCCACAGCTAACCCCAACCTCCAGGCTCCCCTTACCAATTCCTGACCCCGCCCTTCTCCATTCTTATCTGGAAATGCAAACTTCCCGACTTGTTTTGCTCTCTTGAGGGACAGCAAACTGCTCCAAGGACAAACTAGCCTCCAGCAGAGTGGGATGTAAGGGAAACAATGTCCCCATTAGCTAGCTTCATTATTATTATTTTTGCCTCTCCTAAGTCACTAAATGTTTTAAAAAAAAAAAAAACTTTTCTTGCTTGTCACATCTCGCTTTGCTCTGTAATTCAGCTCATTTGCTGCTGGTGCAGGTAGTACGCTGTATGCTAAAGGTGTGCCTCTAACACATTTCCAGGATCCCCCTTTCCCATGCAGAATGCTGCCACGGTATTTTTTAAAAGAATTTATGTATTCATTCATGAGACACAGAGAGAGAGAGAGAGAGAGAGAGAGGCAGACACACAGGCAGAGGGAGAAGCAGGCTCCATGCAGGGAGCCCAACCCGATCCCGGGACCCCGGGGTCATGCCCTGGGCTGGAGGCAGATGCTCAACCTCTGAGGCCCCCAGGTGCTGCCACAATATTTATAGCCATGACTCCCACTTGCAGAGGGACCCTTGGTCAAACGTCCTGCCTACCACCCTCCTCCAAGAAATCCTTCACGAGGGATCCCTGGGTGGCGCAGCGGTTTGGCACCTGCCTTTGGCCCAGGGCGCGATCCTGGAGTCTCGGGATCGAGTCCCCCGTCAGGCTCCCTGCATGGAGCCTGCTTCTCCCTCTGCCTGTGTCTCTGCCTCTCTCTCTCTCTCTCTCTCTGTGACTATCATAAATAAATAAAAATTTAAAAAAAAGATTAAAAAAAAAAGAAATCCTACACGACAGGAAACCATCCATATGTAGTCAACCCAACATTGTCCCAAAGTACTGGATCACAGGGTCCAATCTGCACTTACAACAGATTTTGGGAAACTCAAACTAAGGTATTCACAGAATTGAAAACAAACAGTCTCTTTGTCTCAACTAGACTGAATCTTGCTAATTGAGGGAAAGTGGTGAGCAAACCATAGGCTATCTCCCATATTAATCTTTTTCATCAACAAATTAAATTCTTAGGAAAGATAAGGATGAAGAATAACGTTTAAGGAATAAAGCTTAGGTGTTTATAGAAGATATTTTGGTTTTAAAAACTTACCCTAAATTTTGAGGGGGGGAAAAAATCCTTGTCCAGCAAAGCATTCAATTCTCTACCAGAATTTCCCAACAGCTCATAATACCAACAGGGCACAGCTCTACTCAATATTACAGTGAAAATTCCTGGCAGCCCCCTTCCAAGAAAAGCAAGTTTTAGATCAAGAACCTCCAAATATTGATATTTTCTGGTCTGGAAATTATATTAAGAGATCAGTCTTTAAGCAGTTCCCTTTCCAAAATGGAACATTATTAAAAAACTAAAAATGTCACAAAAACTATTTAAAAGTCATTTAAAAGGCTGCTGCCACAGACAAAAATTTATTGCCCCAGTGGAAATTCTGACAGCTTTCCACATGTAAATAAATATTATTTCCATTATTGTGCTTTTTTTCCCCCATTATTGTGCTTTTTTATAAGGTCCCCAAAATAGCTGCAATGAGTCAAAAATATTTCTAGACTATAAATAAGCATATCCTTTCCCAAAAAATTCAATAATAAAACCCAACTATCAAATCGCTATCTAATGGTTCTAGAGGTAGGTACACACGGGAAAATGTTAAACAGATTATATGAAGTCAATAAGACTTGTGGAAGTGTCTGAGTTATCCAGAAAACACAGTAGGAGAATTAAAAATAAATTCTAATAGATTTACTTAAAATTGGTGTAAGCGGCGTCGGTCGCTTGACCTCAGCTCAGATCTTGACCTCAGGGTTGTGAGTTCAAGCCCTGGCTACTTAAACAAAAACAAAACGAAAAACAGTCACGCAAGAGGATCAGGAGGCAGTAAGATTCCGACAAAGGCTAAAGTGAATTTTAATTACTACTCGTGTTTTGGGTTCCTAACTTTAAAATGGGGATAAGGATCTAGGCTCTACCTGGAGAGCAATGAAGAATTTGGAAAGAATATGGCTACCAAGATCCTGAAAACACACCAACATCTACTAACTCTGTGACAGGAGAAATCCCAGCCTGCCTTCCGAGTGACAAAATATGCCACTGAACGGGTAAGAAGCCAGAGACCGTTTCTGGGCTCTTAACGCTGCCAACCTGGAGGCGATCGCACCGCTGCCTGGGGAGCCCCCAGCTTGGCCAACTTGACTGGAGGCTCCATCAACCTGCACTCGTGTTTCTGGGTCTGACGGGTCCTGGGGCAGCAAGCAGAAGAGCCTGAGGTCCGCAGCGCTCTTCCCCCTCCCCCCTCGGGCTGGGGCTCATGACAGATTGTATCTTCACACGTCCCCGGGCAGCTAAGTGCTCGTTCCACTCTTAACTCCCAGCGGAGTCATCTATGTTGGAAGTTCTACCCGAGAAGAGCTGGTTTGACGTGCTCGGTAAAAATGAGGCCTCTGTCCGGATATTCCGAACCCTGGGCTCTCTAAAGTAGCTCAGGTCTAGAAGAGGGTTCATTCATGGACCAAGGCGTTAGCTCTTCACGCAGGCAGGTCCAACCAAGCTCTTACCTTCCAACCTGGACAGCTTGTTGGGCTGTTAGAAATAACCTTTTTTTTTTTTTTTTTTTTTTTTTGGTGAGGGAGAGAATGAGGGGGAAGGAGCAGAGAGAGATAATTCTAAGCAGGCTCCAGACGTTGCGTTGAGTCCCACACAGAGCTTGATCTCACCATCCCAAGACCTTGCCCTGAGTTGAAATCAAGAGTCGGGAGCTTAACCTGTGGAGCCAGCCAGTCTTTGTAGCACCCGTAGCAAGGGAGGCTGAAGCAAGATTCTTGCTCATTCTTTCCCTGTCCTGATGTATATAGGGTTCAGGACTGAGCCCTAGGGCTGTAGGAATAAGAAAGGGCGGGCATTACATTAGCAATCAGGGTTCAAAGGCTCTTTGCTAGTCTTTTCAAAGCATCCCAGATAATACCCTGTGGATTGGCCTGTGTTAGACTTCAGGGGGGCAAGCCCAGCTGACCTGAGGCCTTGCCCCGCTCATCACATTAGGCAAGAGGAAAATGACCTGGTACCTATTTATATGCACTGGTGGGCCATTCCTTCCTCCACTACTAGGGGCTCTGCAGGCCCTCGACAACCTCTAAGCTTCTGTCTCAAATCAAAACTCTTTTCAGGTATTTTTTTCAACACACCTCCTAAGAGGGGGCAGCAGGAAGGGACGAGACCGGCCAGCACCGGCACGAGCCTGCTGACGTAGACCCGACCCGGCCTAAGTTCAGAACGTGGCTTCCCTTCTACGAAATTCATCAGCATCTCATAAGCAACTTGAAAGTGATTTTTATATAAAATTTTTAAGTACGAGGCCAAAGTGCCCAATGCCGTGGCAAAGAACACGAGCTCTCCCATTGGCCTGTCAGCATTGCTGTATGTCCCCAGACAAGCCATCTGCCATCTGCGACTGCAGTTTCCCCACCTGTAAAATGGAGAGGACAGGAGCCCCCCCACAGGGAAAAGCGTCTCTCTAACATGCTGGGTTTACACGTGGTCTAGAGGAGCGGGCCTCCGTGCACAGCGAGGACTATGACTGTTACTATTGCTACTTGCAGCAAAGGCAAGTGAGCTCAGGGTGCAGAGGACGACTCTGTTCAGGGAAAACTCATTTTCACTGCTTCATCTACTAGGGGATTTCTTGAGAGTCTCAAAAAAAAAAAGTAAAGGTCTATTGTGTGGTCTTGGGCAAGGCACTTACCCTCCCTGCGCCTTCGTTTCCTCATTTGGAGAGAGAGAACCATAACGTTAGCGGTTTCCCGGCGTTAAGTAGCGGATGAAGGAGTTAATGCCCATAAAGGATTCAGAGCAGTTAGCTGGAACAAATCAGGGTTAGACAACCTGTTTGTTATTTTACTATCATTAAGACAAAGAAAAGCACTGTTCTCAAATAAGTCAGCCAAGGTAGGAAAGAAAAGCCTATTTACTTCACCAACATTAATGAATCAAATACTACTAATCATTACTTGTGCTGCTAGTACAACTAATTTTAATTTTTATGGTGATATTCTTATGAGGGTTTTAAAAACACAGATATAATTCTGGATTTGTACAGAGTTGCTTAAATTGTAAGATGCTTCCAGAGATGTACTTTTAATTCTGTTCAGACACAGAGACTAACGTTACAAGGGACGACGGTGCGCCTCTGCTTAATCATCAGAATAACCCGGGTGAGTCTGTGCCACCGGAAAAGGAAGCCTTAGAAAAGCCCGACAGTCCGTGTTCGCGGCCAGCTCAGCACGCGTAGAAATGCGTCGCGATTCCAGGACTCCTGACGTTGAAAACCACGGTAGCAATCAGGCCCTGGAGCCCTCAGAGCAGCGGAGTCTGCTCTCTATGAGCGGGCATCTCCCGCGGCTTACCGTCCGTCACTTAACGGCAAGCCCTGGGGAGATCCAGAAACCCCCCTACGGTGGAAACCTGCATTTTTGGCTTGCAAGATTCCGGCACATGCGCCGCTGGCTGAGAGTTACTTTTCCTGTGTGTCTTTCTGCTTAGCCACTCGCCCTGTCTCCCACCGGAATCAGGCTCCGGGGATCCCGCGATCCAGACAGCCAGGAGCACCCTCCCTGCTGCAAGCCTGCAGGCGGGAGCTGCAGTCCCTGGAGCACCCTCCCCAGCTGGGAGCACCCTCTCCGATGCAAGCCTGCAGGCGGGAGCTGCAGTCACTGGAGCACCCTCCCCAGCCAGGAGCACCCTCCCCAGTGCAAGCCTGCAGGCAGGAGCTGCAGTCACTGGAGCACTCTCCCCAGCCGGGAGCACCCTCCCCAGTGCAAGCCTGCAGGCGGGAGCTGCAGCCACTGGAGCACCCTCCCCAGCCATGGGCACCCTCCCTGCTGCAAGGCTGCAGGTGGAGCCACAGTCACTGGAGCATCCTCCCCAGCCTGAGGCCACGGGAGAGGAGAAGGAGGGGAGAGAGGCTCCAGCACAAACAACTGGTCCCCCAGGGCCTGTCTGCTGCATTCCAGGGGGATTATGTTACTTGGCAGATGGCACTCTGCACACTTTCTGATAAAGGACAGTTTAGAAACACTTTTATTTTTTCAATAAGTCACTTAACGAACATGACAAAACAACGCACGGTGTGAATTTTTCTGCCAGTGTATACAAACTGCAGGTGTGCCCGGGCAAAAATCCAGCCAAACCCTTCCCGGCCCCCTAAGGCTTGTGCAGATGCTGGCCACGGGACAGAATCACTACCCACGTCAGGACGGAGAACACCGGAGGCAAAAGGAGGGTCTCTAGGAGCAGTGACTAATCATACACATCTGAGCAAGGATCCTTCTAGCGAGCTTGACCTAGCTGTGCAAAGGTACCTCCACTTCGGCTTCTGGAGCAAACTGAGCCTAGCGCCCAGTTGGTTTACCAGAGGGCAAAGGTCTTCAAAGTGAAGCTTGGGGTGTAGCCTTGGGGTTGCCATAGCAACCGCAGCGGCAGGTCAGGTCTCTGTTCCCCACTCAGGGTTTCAACCTAAGCGCTCAACTGGGGAACACACCGACTCACTTTTCATTTCTGGAAAAGGAAAGATGAAGCTGTTTCATTCTAACCCTTCACAGAGAGAGTAGCAAGGGCAGGTAAAAAGGATGCTACCGCAGATGCGTCAAAACTTGTGCACACACGGGCACACGCGTGCACACCACAGCTGCGGCGCCGACTCGCTCCTCTTAGAGCACCGCCCGCCGGCGTATTCCGTAACCTGAATTCCTAGAGTTTTATATCAGTTAAGAATAAAAACCAGAGATTCTTTTTTTTTTTTTTTTAATCTTTAGCATATAAAAGAGCTTTTGTTTGGTTCTGTTCTCCAGACTGGGTAGAAACTCCTATTACCTTCAGGCTGAAATCCAGACTAGAGAAAATGCCAAGGCCCGGATTTTCACTTTCCTAGAAGAAACCGGACACTGGACAACAGAATGAAAGCACCAGCGGTATTGGCCATGCAGCATTTTATTCTCAATATTCTAATTCTGCACCATAAATAAGGCCCCCCATGCACACGGTGGATGTCTGCGGGGCCCGGGGTTTATTCTGACGTGGGGAGGACCGTGAGGACGGAACACCAGTCACCGTGCGACCAATCACCCCCTGAACCAGAGGAACGACCCATACCTGCCCCTTTTCTGTGATCTCATGTCCTCATGTCCAGGCTGGCCTTGTCCAAGACCCTTAGTCGCGCCCTCTCCCCACCCCCAAAATGTCACCAAACCTGAGAATAAGCAAGAGAATAGATGGGAAGCTGCCAACCGCCCTATTCCAGCTCCTGCCCCACTCGATGGGAGGTAACACCCTGCTTGCATTCCAGCCACACTCTAGAAACTGGTTCCCACAAGAAGATCCCAACGCTCTTATTCTCGCAAAGTGCAGCACCTGGCTACAGCAAGGAAGTTCCCCAGCATTTGAGGATAATTTATTTTCTTCCTCTTTCCATAACCAAGACACACAGTTTAAAGCTTTTAAGAAGGAACGTCAGGTCATTCCAGCAGGGTGTACGTACCCATCGTTTTCTGTCTTGTCCTACGACAGAACCACAGAGAAGGTTGTTCTCTGCCATAATTTCCTAAGAAGGACGTGAGGGTTAAGCACAAACTAATCACAAATGTGGGTTATTCTTTTCTGGATTCAGGCCGCAACCAAATTCTGTTTTTTCTAACTGGGTTTTTACCATATTAAATTCGGAATCTAATATTCTATTCGTAAGGAAAATTGCATTTTTTTTATTTGAGGGTTACTTTTTTCTTTTTAAATAAATCTTTTTTTCTTGTGTATCGTATCTTCTAATTTCCTTTTTAAAATCTTAAATTGAGGGATCCCTGGGTGGCGCAGCGGTTTGGCGCCTGCCTTTGGCCCAGGGCGCGATCCCGGAGACCCGGGATCGAATCCCACATCGGGTTCCCGGTGCATGGAGCCTGCTTCTCCCTCTGCCTATGTCTCTGCCTCTCTCTCTCTATCTCTGTGTGACTATCATAAATAAATAAAAATTAAGAAAAAAAAATTTTAAAATCTTAAATTGAAAATAAATAAATAAATAATAAATAAATAAATAAATAAATAAATAAAATCTTAAATTGAAAGAACTTTAAACACAGCTTTATTGTGGCATATTCTATGTTCTGACGTATGTATACACCAGGGGAAGTATCACCACAATCAAAATCAGCCATCCACCCAGTACCCCAAAAGTTTGCTCCTACTTTTTTTTTTGTAAATTAAGGTATAACTGACATATAACTGACATAGAACATTCTATCAGTTTTAGGCGTACAATGTAATGTGATGTATGCATTTATGGTGAAATGATCACAGCAAGTCTGGGTCACATCCATCAGCATGCACAGTTACAAATTCTTGTGATGAGAACTTTAAAGGTCTACTCTCTTAGCACCTTTCTTTTTTTTTTCTTTTATGCTTTTATTAACTTTCAAATATACGACAGAGTATTGCTGATTCTAACGTGACAGTCACTCTAACCGTTGCTTTCGTGGCCATGTTCAAGCCAAAGTAGATGCCGACGAATGTGCTGCTTTCTAGAAATGACACATTAATGTGATTTAGTAAGCACTACCTTTTCAAGTTTCCTGCAAAATTCTGACTTCTCAGTTTAAAGGGCTCCTCCCAGTTTTCTACTGATGCCCCGGCAGCCTCATCAGAGCCGGTCCCAAAGGAAACGCTATTCTGACATCGCCCGAAGACAGCCAAGGTGTGGGGCCCCCGCTGGCTCAGGCGGTGCAGTGTGCACCTCCCGACCTCAGGCTTGGGGGTCTGAGTTCCACATTGGTTACAGAAATTACTCAGAAATAATATCTTTAGGGGAAAAAAACAAAGTCAGCCAAGGTGCATCCTGAAAGCTGACTCCAAGGACCTCCCTGACAAGGCACAATGAAGGCAAGACAGGAGCCTCAGAAAAAGAACTTCCAGCCGTCCCAAATTAACATGCCTTTGGGTTTTATAACTGGGCAGGCTAATACCCTAATCGTGCGTTTTTTTTCTTTACCGTCTAGCACGCATCGGGAACTTCTCTACAAGTTTTGTGGGAAAATGTATATGACGGATATGCTGAAGGATACGAGTTGTCACCACTGGTTTTACAGTCATTAGGTAGAATGGGGCAAGCAAAATGTTTAGAGGGACGAAGCGCTAACGTACAAAGTTTTGTTTAAAATAAAATAAAAAAAATAAGGTAAATAGCAGGCCTCTTGCATCTGGATGAACAAGGGATCCAAGCGAAAACAGTTAAAGCATAAAATTATGTGATATTTCTTTTTCAAAATTTTTTTCCATTGGGGTAAAAGCTGCATTGTAAAAATGTAGCATTTTAACGATTTTTTGCAGTGTACAGCTCTGCAACATTAAAGCACATCCACGCTGTGCTGCGACCATCACCACCACCCGTCCCCACCACCTTTCTCACCTTGTAGGACTGAAGCTCTCTCTGTCCCCATCAAATACCAACCCCTAACTCTCGGCTTGCCTCACACAACCCCCCCCCCCCCCACCACTGGGTTTTCCTGTCTCTATGAAGGTGACTCCTCCAGGGACCTCATGAGTGCAGCCTGTATTGTTCGCCCTTTTGTGACCGGCTGACTCGGCTCCGCCTAAGGACGACCGGGTGGGTCCACGCTGTAGCCCGGGCAGGTGCGCGGTAATTTGGTTTGCCCAGACTCCTAGGATTCCAAAGCTGGGTGCCAGTTCTCAGCTCCAAGGAGGTAGTTTTAAGAAAAATGTAACGGGTGAGTGCGCTACAAAGGGAGAGTAAACTTGGAGCAGTTGCTGCCCCCAGAAGATGGTAAAGGGCTCGTTAGACTGACTCCAGCACCGCGACCCCATGACCCCCTAGTGTGGCCCCTGGGAAACAGCTCCTTGTGAGGAGAGGGGCTTGCTTAAAGCGGAGACGGCTCCTGAGCCTAGAGAGGGCAGGGTGATCTGGCCGGAGGGCCTCGGAGGCCGGTCCTGCCCCTCCCCCTCCCACCTGCCCGCCCCTCCCCCTCCCACCTGCTAGCCTTCCCTCCCTCCCCCCCCTTAAGTCCCCACCCCAGCTGCCAGGAGAGACCTGCTCTTGCTGCGGCCTGAGCACTCAGTGCCCTTGGGCTGCACTTGAGCCACGGGGCAGGGCGAGCGAGCGGGGGTCCCGGGTCCAGGCCAAGCAGGGGAGAAGCACCAAGGGGTTCCTCCTCGCTCAGTGCTCGGGAGCCAGGACCGAGTCAGCCGGTTCCCTCCTTCCCTCCCTCCCTCCACAGTGGCACCTGGAGGAGAATGTTCTGGACACACAAACGGAACACGTGCAGATGCCCAAGGGCCAGCCCGCCCGCACCCCTCCTGCGTGCTGCACCCTTGGCTCCCCCTCGTCCCCCTGCATCTCCTCCCCAGCACGGCCAGGTCTCCCCACGGCCTCGGAGCACGCCAGACCGGTGGCCGCTCCCCAGGAGCCCAGAGCCCCCTCCGGCCAGCACGGGTCCCCGCAGCAGGATCCTCGGCAGCACAGCGGCCTCCTGAGGTCAGGCCCCGTGCAGCTCCCGGGGCGACCACACGCGGAGGTCGGACCCCAGACGGCGGCGGGGGCCCGCGGTGACCTCGGGGCGGGGGAAGTTGGACCCCAGACAGCAGCCGGGGAGACACGGGGAGACCGCGGGGAGGGGGAGGTCAGAGCGGGTCCAAGGAGGCTGCGAGCAGGAAGCAGCACAGTCGGAGGCGGGTCCACGGGGCCCCACCGCCCAGGCCTGGCTCCGGGCTCCACGCAGGTGGGCCCCACGGGCAAGCGGCCCCGGCACAGGGCGACGTCAGGAGAAGCAGAAAAGACCCGCTGCCATCACGCGGGGCTGCTGTCGGAATCAGAGGCCCAGGTGGCCCGTCCAGGTCCCGGCAGCCGGACCCTTCACAGCCGGGGGAAGAGCAAGGACGCCTGCGGCAGAGGCCTGCATGTCACCTTTCCTTTTCTTCTTTTAAAATTGTATTTATTTATTCTTCTAATTTACGGGGGGAAATTAGAATTTCTTCTAATTTACCCTTCCTCCTCCCCGTGAACACAGGAGGCAGGGACGCGGGGAGGATGGAGCTGCGCCTCACCCGCACCACCGCCCTGGAGCCAGGTTCACCCTCGCCTCCGTCTGGGCGGGAACCGGCCTCCTGGCCGCTGAGCCGAGCAGCTTTATGAGCGGGGCTGCAGAGCCTCCATGCCCCGAATTCCCATATTCAGGGAGGAACCTTTTTCACTTGTTCACATTCCCACGCGGGCGGTGTTTGGGACAAACGCTGGTGCCTTACGCTTCTCCCTCTGGTCCACCCTTTCCCTGTACCAGAAGCAAAGAGGCTCAGGGACTTCCCAGACAGGATTGTGTCCACGGGTCAAGTTCCACGGCCGCCGGCCTCGCTGCTTCCAGCTACAGGCACCGCCGCCCCGCAGACTTCCCGGCCACCGCCGGCTCAGTGGCAGCAGTCGAGGTCACTCCAGGAGCGGTCCTTTGGCCTGAAGAGAGACAAGTTCGGTGCTTCCGAAGCAAGGGGCCCGGCCCTGCAGCCAAGGAGGTGCACTGCTCTCGGAGGGACGAGCCAGCACAGCACGCCCCTCAGGGCACCCCTGAGCCCCACAAGAGCAGAGTCCTCCTTGGCATGACTTCCATCCACCCTGGGGGGGGACAAGGAGGCCCAGGGACAGGCCTCATGGTGAAGCTCCTGTGGCCAGCAGAGAATGCAGAGATCACAGAGGGGACAGGGGTGGCCGCCGACGTAGCTGCCACTGAGGAGCCAGGCCTTGCAGGAGGGGGCCCAGAGCGGCCGGGGTGAAGGTACCTGCAGCCCGGAGCGGGCACGCTTCGGTGGAGACGAGCGGCAAGTGGCCAGCGCTGCCCAGGGGACACAGGGCTGTGATCCAGGAGGGTCACCCAGGGCCCCGGGGGCCTTGGGGAAGCACGCAGCGCAGGGCCCATCCTTTCCCTTCTGCCGCCTTTGCTTCCACCCGCATACGGCCTGCTTGGGGCTTGCGGCCGGGGGGCAGCCGGCGAGTCCGCTCGGTGCCTGTAGACGCGGACGGGGCCCTCCGGCAGCCCGGAGGCAGAGAGAGCTGCGCCCACTCAGGAGCAGGAGGCGGGACCCTATGCCTCCCAGCGCCCGCTGCTCATTATGAGGCCCCGGGAAACTTCAGTGAGGGTTTTTAAATTTCCTTTAAGTTTTTACATTCTGTTCCACAAAGAAAAGCTTCAGGTGTTATTATTGTGCCATTCTGTGATAAGGCAGGAGTAAGCACTAGGGAGGAAATGATATTACAAGGAGGGGTTCAGTTATAAATTATTTTAATGATCCAGTGGGGAAAAAAAACAGTGGTTTATCTCCCTCGACTCACCCTCATCCTCTCTCTCCCTGTTCCCACCAAAAAGTCAAAAACCAAGCAAATAAACAAAAATACCTCAAAGGGTATGAGACAAGGGAGGGAAATGCTTTTATGCCCTGGACCTGTGCACCCCTGGAAAAAGCAACAACAGAACAGGCATCCAAGGGCTTTTTCTACATCTAGATGTGGAAACCGCCCGACAGGCAGACGACAGGCGCCCGGAGTCCCTACAGGATCAGTTGTACCACGTTCCTGGCCAGCCGGTCAGCGGCTTTATTTTCAAAGCCCCACTACCAGCCTGATGACAAATCCGGGCTCTACACCGTAGGTTTTTTTTTTTTTTTTTGTCTTTTCTTCCTTTCTAAAACAGAATGCCATCCCATTAAAAAGAGAAAATCTGGCCTCTTTCAAACAGCCCATAAATATTTTATACTCTGCTAAGGGAAACCTCAAACAACACAGAACTATCAAAACGCTGCCGTGGCTAAGTAATCAATGATTTAATAAGCTCAAAAGGGAAATAAGTACCAACAAGCACACATCACCATCACCACTGTGGGGTAAGGAGGACAGAGCCTTCGGTTCACGGCGCGGTGCTGCGTTTCAAGAACGCTCGACTCTCACCTCTACGCTTCCCCCTTTGGACTCACTGTCAACCTCAGCTGCTCAGGACTGGCGTATGCCGGGGATCACATTTCTTCTTGCTGAACCTGGGGCGGCAGGTGCGTCCCAAGTGCGTTCCTTTTCATTTGGATTTTGCAGACGGAAAGCACTCTAGTTCTGCTTTTTACCGGATTCTCTTGTTTCGTGTCATGGTAAGGGACGTACGTAACCCATCCAGAATCCCTAAAGCAAAGGACTTTCCCCTCGGACAATGTTAACCATATACAGGTAATTCATAAAGCTATTAAAATAAATAAAACCATTTGCACAGAAAACTATTACAGGCTCTCCGGCGATATATTAGACGGAGGGAGCCAAGATGGGCTCAGTAGCAATACTGTTTGCTATTAACTGGACTGTTCATCGCTATTAATATCACTAACGCCGCTATCGGCGTCCCCCGCCGTGACACGTAGTAGCACCCTGGCCCTGCTGTGACACAGAACATGGGCCTCGGAGCATCGGCCCTCGCAACGGGAAGTGCAGAGTGTACGGTGAGCGCTCCTTACCGGGAGGGTGACCCGTGCGCCTCTGCGTCCTGAGACAACTACCACGTTTAATGAGCACAGATTTTATGAACTATCAAGTCCCCTACGAAAGTGAAGTGTGCACCAGGCAAGGGAAGGGCAATGTTCATTTTGTTGCACCCTGAAATAAGGTTACTCACTTCTGCTGAACTAAAAAGAAAAAAAGGGGGGGGGATCCCCGGGTGGCTCAGTGGTTTGGCGCCTGCCTTTGGCCCAGGGCACGATCCTGGAGTCCTGGGATCGAGTCCTGCGTCGGGCTCCCGGCATGGAGCCTCCTTCTCCCTCCTCCTGTGCTTCTCTCTCTCTCTCTCTCTCTCTCTCTCTCTCTCTCTCTCGATGTCTATCATAAATGAATAAATCTTTAAAAAAACAAAATAAAATAAAAAGAAAAAAAAAGGATTAAGTCCAAGTCTTTGGCTCTTGGTGTAATCCCCGGCATCCCCATTTGTCTTAGGCTGGAGATGACGTGACTGATTTTCAAAAAGAAAAAAAAAAATGTCTGGATATAATATATAATTAGAGATACTCGTTTTACAGTATGGATTCGGTCCAATTACAGAAACTATTTTCACTTCCCCCAAATTCTCATCTGTACCCTGAGCTTCCCCGTGGCTTATGGGTCTCTTACTACGAAGTGCTGCTTTTGCATTATTCTTCAAGAACATGTTAATGGGGGCACCTGGGAGGCTCAGTGGTGGAGCATCTGCCTTCAGCTCAGAGTGTGACCCCTGGGTCCCGGGTTCGAGTCCCGCATCGGGCTCCCCACAGGGAGCCTGCTTCTCCCTCTGTATCTGTGTGTTTCATGAGTAAATACATAATATCTTAAGAAAACATTATTGCTCACTAGAACACAGAGCAAGTTACTATCATCACCACAGCTGATGACTAACGTGCATCAAGAAGACACATTTATTTTACCTTCTTATTTACTGTATTTACTGACAGATAATTGAGGTCCGATATTTTATTAGCTTCGGGTAAAGCGCAGTGACTCGACACCGGGATGCCCTGTGAACTGCTCACGTGGGGCCGGGTACCACCTGCGCCAGACACTTCAAATGGTGCTGTGTTTCCCATGCCCGGGTTTTAGGCTAACCCGACCTCTAGGCGGGTGCCACCAACCTCCGCCCTCCCAGCCATCACCTTTCTGATTGTTGTCAAGCCAACTGTTCTTAAAGTTAATTCAGACAAATGACAATTTTCACTGTCACTGCTTTTCTCAATTCCTACTATTCTATACCGCATGGTCTTCGACTCCTCCTCATTGCAGATACACACGTTAATGACATTAAGGGTTAAAGAACTTGGGTGGAATGGCCTGGAAACCTAACCACGACTTCTAATATTTCTACAGCAAAATGTACTGTAGGTGCATTTTATGAATTATAACCAGCCTGTAAGCTCCAGACAACACTAAAGAACAGATGAGCAGACATAAAGCCGTAACAGGAACCCCTTAAGGCTAGTCCACTCCCTACTGTTTACCCAGCAGACGTTTCATATACAGAAAGAGCAAAGCAGGGAGCCTCATCAAATTTAATTCCAGATGGCATCTCCGCTGTCACCAGGCACCTGGCGCAAGTGTAATCGTATCCTCGGCACAGCACCATGATGATGCAGATAAATTTCCTTCCCCCAAAGTCCTTACTTCTATATTCCAGCGCCAAATATTGAGAAATGTGGTTGGATTTTCCAGCTTTTGCTATTGCATGAAGGCAAACGGCTGAGAACGGACTGCATTGTAACAAAGCATTTTTACATGTTGAGGGAAAAATGAATATTCTCAGCATTTGCATTCAGGTACAAATGCAAAAAGCCCTCACGTATAAAGACTATAACCAAGTTGTTCCAGGGAGGGCGGGGAGACAGAGGGAAAGAAGAAGGGAGAGGGAGGAAGGGGGAGACAGGGAGCCAGAAAGAGGGCTCTGCAGACACCAAGGACGCCCGTGGCCCCATTACCCGCTATCCGCTCCCAGGCAAGCTGTTTCCCAGTTCACTAAACCCATTAGCCACCGAGTGTGATGAGAACGGAACTGGCTCCCTTCACTCCCGACCAGCTCTTGCAGAGGGTGGTGACACCAGCACCTGCCCGCCCCGGCGCCCCCCCCCCCCCCCAATGCTGTCCGCGGCGAAGCCCTCCCGAGTCTAGACGGCCCCTCAGGCTCTCCCGGCCACCCAGCCCTCTGCTGGGCCACCTCTCCTGTGGTCTTCCTGTGGCTGGTCTCCCCGCCCCTGAACTCGCCCTGCTGAAACCACAATCCTCTTTCAAATGTGCAGATCCAAGCCTGCTGCACCCCTCCTACCAGGAGCCCTTGGAAGTTCCCGCTGCTCTCAGCACTGGAACCTTGCCAGCCTGGGGTCTGCTCGCCCTGCTGCCCCGGAGTCCTGCCGCTGCCCCCTCCGGGCTGGTTCCCTGCCCATATCCCGGGGAGCATCCGTCATTCCTCAGCTGGAATCCCTCTGCTTCTCAGGATGGGGACACACGCTTCTCTTCAGGTCTCAGCTCAAACCTCTCTGACCCTTAAAGGTGAAGGTTCCCCCCTATGGTCCTAGGGGAGAGCATCCCAGAGGGGAGAGCATTCTGTACAAAGTGCCTGCCTACCTGCTTGTCCTGGGGGACGACGGCTGTGCATCCTTTTTCTTACTCTGTCCTTAGTGACTAACACTGTGCCCGGGACACAGAAGGTGCCCGAGAAGCATCGTCGAATGGACACCTCGGTGAAGAGGCTCTGCCCTGAGTTCCATGGTCCCCAGTGTTTACCGGAAAAAACGCTCCGGAACCAGCACCATGAGCACCCGGAGAAACAGGTCACAGCTTCTAGCCCACGAAGCACCTGCCGTGCTCTCACTTAGCAAATTCTTTGCTGGGTCACTGTCATGACTGTCATGGAAACTGAGGAAGGCCGCTCCCACCGGGTCTGAACCAGAGAAGGGCCCACTGGTGCGCGGCCCTTCCCCTCCGCGTCTCTGGCACACGCAGCCTACAATTCAAAATGCAACCTATCATTTCAAAAAGCACAAGTTACCTAGATACATTCCGGGAATTCAACTTAAAAAAAAAAATCAAGACAAAACCAAACTACTGAGAAAATCCAGCATTAAACGTCTTTCTTTCCCAAAGTAGGGGAAAAAAAAAAGGCAACAGCAGGCCCGCTGGCATACGTGTCGCCCAAGCCGCGTCTCCGGGTCACCTGCAGCCGGCTGGGTCCCCCAGCCCCCTGCAGACCCCCGAGCCAGGCAGTCGGGGCAGCGCACAAATACGCGGGGGCAGCGGGCACCACCCGGCTCCCGGGGGGCTCATCACGGCACCTTGGCGGGCGCCTCCTGGATGGCGCGCACGGCCACTGGCTCTGCTCGGCTCGGGGCCAGCGGGTGCAGATGTAGGGGGAGGCCTTGGAGCCCCAGCGGGCGCCCCTCCGAGGGAGACCCAGAGCAGCTGGCGGGTCCGGCGAGAGGAGAGGGCACCCCCGAGGCCCCTCCGCAGCTCCCTAGCACCCCGCCACTGCCCGCAGCCGCCCCAGGGCCCAGCCATTCCTCTCCCGCGTCCACCTCTGAAGCGGGAGGGGACGCCCAGGTGCACGCGGAGCCTGAGGCCTGGCATCCAGAAAGCTGAGCTTTGTCTCCTCTCCCAGGTGCTCACCTGGGAAGTTCTAGGAAGCACACTGCTTGAGCACCACTGAACGCATCAGGAGAGCACCTCTTGGGGCCCCTGGGGGGCTCAGGCCACTGGGTAAGCATCTGCTCTTGATTTTGGCTCAAGATCTCAGGGGCATGGGATGGAGCCCTACCTCGCACTCCCTGCTCAGCAGGGAATCTGCTTGAAATTCTCTCTCGCTCTCCCTCAGCCCTACTCTCTCCCAAATAAATAAGAAATCTTAAAAAGAAAAAAAAAAAAAAAAAAGTATGCGGCCTGGGTGTCTCAGAGGTTTAGTGCCCGCCCTCAGCCCAGGGCGTGACCCCAGAGTCCCGGGATCAAGTCCCACGTCGGGCTCCCTGCATGGAGCCTGCTTCTCCCTCTGCCTGTGTCTCTGCCTCTCTCTGTGTGTCTCTCAGGAATAAGCGAATAAAATCTTTTAAAAAAAAAAAAAAAAAGAGCACTCGTCTCTGTCTTGAAAGCTGTCAGAACAGGTATTTTCCCAACATGCAAGTAAAGCCGACAGGATCTTCTTCCTCCCTGGGCTGATGTGAAACCCCATGCAGAGCAGGGATCTGGTCCACAATGTGCCCACGGAGAAGCATGGAAGTCCTGACACAGTTTAAAAGTGTTGCATCATGAAAACCTGAGCTGCTCTCTCAGCATTAAACAAAACGCTTTTAATAAAAGAAATCATTTGAAGGAGCTTTGAGAGAGATTGCACGGAGGTTCCTGGCGGCAGGCTCCCCGGACCATGGAGCGGCGTCCAGGCGGGGACACGGCACAGCCACACGGGCCCGCGTGGAAGCCAGAGCCCGGGGAGGGAGCCTGGGGAGGGAGCACTCGTGCGCGGGTATTTCTAGCATTAACCCAAGGAAGTAGTCAGATGTGTGCAAAGATCTCTGGATAAAAACGTTCCCAACCATTATTCATAATAGAACGAAACAGAACCACCTTGAACATCTAACCACAAGGGAATACATAAATTATGGCATCTCCACGCGAGAGAATGCTGGGAGGCTACTAATCATCGTGAGCTAGATGAGCACTTAAAGGAAAACTGCCTATGATGTAAAATGGAAAGAGGTTAAAATTTTGTTTTAAAATACATGCAAAAAAAAAAAAAAAAAAAGAGGTTAGAAGAACACATGGCAAAATAAGGTACGGCCGTTACCTCTAGGTGGTGGGTTTGCCCATGATTCTTACTTTCTTCTTTTTGTTTAGTTTCCTCCCCTTTAGAATGAAAATGATTATAACTAGGATAAAAGTAATAAGTGTTGTTCTTTTGAAAGGAGAAATCTTCAAAAAGCCACAGGCTTTCCCAGTGGCTTTTCATGTCAATTAAAACTGTACATCACAATTCCATCCTTTCTAAGGCTGAGGAATGATCCGTTGTATGTGTATGTACCAGGTTTTGCTCTATGATATTAGCTTTTAAATCAGGCTTTAATTTTTATCAGGTCCGAACATCAAAATTATGGGCAGTTGGTATGATTGAAGGATGTATTTCATCAAAAGAATTAAAAACACCAGACAGGAAAACGAAAACAGTTATTTTATGCGGGAAGCCGAAGTCTCCACCCGGCTGGAAGCCACTACAATCTGCAACAGCAAGCCATGTTCTACAAGAAGAAAGAATAACAGGTACTACACAACGGGATAATAATTAGTGGCCCGAAACTCAGTGATCTGGGACCAAAAGTGCACGTGTCATTTTGCAGGATTCCTTAAGGAGCTCCTCCTCGGCCATCAGAGCGGGGCTGTGTGGGGCAGCGAGTCCTGCGGGCTGACGGACTTGCGCGCTGCCACCACGTCTGGTCACACACACATGGCACTTGGCACTTGGCATGGCTCAGGGACCATACACACGAGGC
The DNA here is from genome assembly GCF_053574225.1 of Canis aureus. Lineage (NCBI taxonomy): Eukaryota > Metazoa > Chordata > Mammalia > Carnivora > Canidae > Canis > Canis aureus. The sequence goes on along the minus strand of NC_135614.1, from coordinate 90,032,008 downwards.
CTGCACGCCTCCCTGTGTCACTGTACCCCAGGTCGTGGTTTACTTCTTTTACTTTGGAGGCTTTACTCACCAGACAGTCAGAGCGAGTGAGGCACGGGCGGGAGGCCAAGTGGTGAGCCCTGGATCAGGAGCCCGGCCGGAGGCAGCCACCCAACCTCGGGGCCACCGGGCGCCCCACGCCTCCATTTGTACAAAGGAAGGAAAACGAGCCTGCCAGGACCCCACCCCGAAGGAAGGCACCTTAAGCCTAAGTTGAGTAAGTAAGAATTCTAGAAGAGCAAAGGCGGCCTTGCAGCTGTGTGCAGAGGCGCCGTCACCGTGTCCCCGCGAGGCACTGTGGTGCCCCGTCCCAGCCGCTGGGCCCTGGCTGCCAGACCGCCGAGGCACTCAGGAGCCCGACAGCGCGCTCCCTGGCGACGAGCCGTGCCAGGCTCTGCACCCCCTGCCCTCCGGCCCGAGGCGCGCACGGCCCGCACATCTCTGGGGTCCGGGCTGCGGCCCCAGCGGCGCGGCCGCTTCTGAAGGCACAACAGGCCCCCGGGGCCAGGTGGCACCGCAAAGGACAGAGACTCCGAGACCTCCCCAGGCGTCACGCCACATGTTTAAGAGACCGAGCGGGGATTCCCAGAAGCTTGTCGACGTGGGCTCGTTATCGCTTAGTTAAGACCGTGACCTGGAGTGGACACAGGCGCGGGCACGGGACGACGGGACCTCAGAGCTCCCGGACCCACACCTGCTGTCCTGGGGCCGCTCACAGAATACGCCACCTTTACTCTCATATCCCAGGACAGCCCAGCCACAGGGCCACCTGCTGCCCCCTCCCACCTGGCTCCCTGGCCTCCTGGAGGAAGCAGCATTACACCTGCCGGCGGACGGTCTGCGCCTCAGTCGCTTCATTCCAGCTAAACGTCCTGAGGGGCCTCAGCCCCTCCCTCCCAGTCACCTCTGCAGCTGCTCAGCCAGGGATCCCCCTCTGTCCAGGCCAATGGGGCGCAGGAAGCGTGCGGTGAAGTGCACCTGAAGGTGCGCACGGGCGCCTCTCGCCTCCCCACAGTCCAGGGCAAGGAGCCACCCCCAGGCCGGGGACGGCTATGTCCCCTCGACTCGGGAGGCGGCCCCGCGTCTGTGCCGCCAAGCCCATCTTTACAGAAAAGCAGTCCTCTAAGCGTGCCAAAGGTGTCAGACTCTTCGACAGCCTGGCCCATCTAAAGATCGCCAAATGCCACAAAAAATGCAAAACCAGCAAGGACCTGGGAGCTGACTTAGACCAAAATGTACTCCCCTAACTCGAAACAAGGCTGGTCCATCTGTCCCGGGGACCCCAGGGGGCATTTCCTGAACCAGGTAACTCATCGGGGGGAGAACTTACCCCCACCGCCCTGAGCAATAACCAAGTCATCTGCCTTCCCAGGGTGGACTCTGAAAACATTTTTGGTAGAAAGGGACAATCGCAAGGAAGCAGCTGAGCGTTGTGATGCACGGTCCACTAGCTGACCAAGGGCACCGTCCTCTCTGTCATTTTAAGCTCATCTGTCCTCAACCGTGAGCGGGATTTGGTTGGAACAGCAGCTGAACGATCCCAAACCATGGAAATAGCAAACACAAAACAAACCAGCAGTTCTGAGGGTGGATGGCTTGCTATGCAGGAGTCAGACGTGTGCCTCTTCTGTGACCCTCCAGCCACCTTTGCAGGTGGGGCGCGTCCCTCTTTGGTGACAAGGGCATTCGCAGAGGAGGAGGCAGGCGACCACAGCCGGAGGGCGGCTCCGACCCGCCCGACTGCGACTTCCGAGCATCCTGCGCGTGTTGTCACGGACTGCACTGTGTAATTACACGTGTGCCCCGTGACGGCAGAAGTGACCCGTGTATGTTTTCTTAACCGGGACCTAAGCGACCTGCGGGCAGGGCCGTGTCGAAGGCGGCAGTGCCTCCCCCGTTCAAAGGTCACTGCTCCATGCCGACTCTCAAACACAATCAGTGCAGGTAGGAAAGCAGGGGTCATGAGGTGCATACGCTTTGTCCCAAAGGAGGCCTCCAAAATGATTTACTCTTCACGTTTCATGGAATTCTAACAAGCTTTGGTGTCTTAGGCCCAGGGCAGATAACAAAGCAAATAATTAAAAAGTACTCATCTTGTATTACCTAATCTGTTAATTATTATTTTGTTATTTCTATTGTCTTGGTCGGTGCCAAACTCTAAGTATTTTGACTATCACCTGTCAGCAGACATCCCCGGTTTCTCAGCACAGCAGAAACTTATAAGACACCAAGAAATGTCACAGCACCTTTTGCATACTGTATTTACTGAATAAGGCGGACAAATACGTGATACGCATCTCCAGCAACAATAATTCTCAGACTAAAAAAACAAAAAGAAACCAACAATTTGCATTTTATGGGATAACCTTCAGTTATCAAGAAAGATGTGCAATCCTATAGGCAGCTCATGTCCAGATAATGTCGCAGAAAACAGAGTCCTTGGTATTTCTAGCGCATCTCCACAGCAACTCAGGGAGTCACAGGGAGAAAAAACACCAGATTGACTTTTTTAAATATAGGCATCACCCAAGTCACTCTGGGATGAGTTTAATGAGGTTTATTTATTCCAACTCCCACTCACAAAGGATGATTTTCCACACGGGGTCTCTCAGCCTCCCATCCCAACACAGCCTGCCCAAAGTCGGACGGGGAGGGCCGGGGCACGGGAGCCACAGCGCTGAGCACGGGTACACACCGGACTTGCCACACTAAAGGAGAGAGACGTACCATAAACCAGAGGACTCGGGACTCACAGCTTTCCAAGAATTTGATTCATTCCTAGAAAGATACTTAGATGCTGCCCCCATATATGAAGACTTTGATGATCTCTTGAAGGAGAGGCTGGGGAAGAAGCATTCTGACAAAGTGGTCATTAGGTCAGTCATCAAACCCGTCAAGAAATAAATAAGTGGAGGAACGGGCCACAGGCCGATAGCTCCGTGGCTCCAGAAATAATCTACCTACCTGAGTGCATCGAAAGAGAGACACTTCCAATGCAGATAAACATCTAAAGAGAACTGGCAAACACCTGGAGAGCTGAGGATCACTTGGACTAAGGAGGTCACAGTGTCCTTGACTAAATACGGACTGCCAGAAAAGAGTGACCTCATTTTCCATGTATGAATGAGAGACTGAAATAGGCACCAAATTACGCGAGGCATAAAGCCCGAGGCCGACAGGAAAAACACATTATCTACTTAGTACACAAAGATGCTCACTGAAACTTTATATCGCAGGAAACAAGAAGCCTCAGCATTTAAACAAATGGGGGAAGAAACCGTTGAAGGGGATTACGAGGCACAGACTTCCAGTTACAGAACAAATAAGTCGTGGCACAGCACTGGGGGCACCGTGGGGCACGGTCAACAGCACCCTGGCAGCAACTCGCTCTCCTGCAGAGCGCGGGAAGGCGGAGGATGGTCAGATCACTATGCTGGACGTGGGGAACCAACGCCGCATTGTATGCCAACTGCTCTTCGATAATAAAAAGGCATAAAAAATAAATACCATCACGAAAAGTAGGCACTCGGTAAATAATAAAAGAACAAACAAAAGAACAAGAGGAGAACATTCTGCAAAGGGAATTACGCCGCTATAATCGGATATGATGCTTCTATTTAAAATCATACCTAGGAGCACCTGGGGGGCTCAGCGGGTTAGCGCCCCTTCAGCCCAGGGCGAGATCCTGGAGCCCCGGGATCGAGTCCCATGTCGGGCTCCCTGCAGGGAGCCTGCTTCTCCCTCCGCCTGAGTCTCTGCCTCTCTCTCTGTGTCCCTCATGAATAAATAAATAAAATCTTTAAAAAATAAAATAAAATAAAATAAAATAAAATAAAATAAAATAAAATAAAATAAAATAAAATATAAAAAATATAAAAAATATAAAAAATAAAATAAAATAAATAAAATAAAATAAAATTAAAATAAAATAAAATAATAAAATCATACCTAGGAGCACCTGGGGGGCTCCGGCGGTGAGGCGTCTGCCTTTGGCTTGGGTCATGACCTCAGGGCCCTGGGATCCAGCCCCACACCGGGCTCCCTACTCAGCGGGGTGTCTGCTTCTCCCTCTCCCTCCCCCCACTCGTGCTCTCTCTCTTTCAAAGAAATAAATAAAATCTAACAATAAAATAAACTCATACTTAAATACTTGTAAGTGATATGGGAAAATAACCTCTGTGTTCTGCGAAACATATACCTATCTCAGTTACATTGAAAAAAAATGGGTAGGTGACATCCAAAATGTTAAATAAGTTTCTTTCTTCAGGATGGAATCAGTTATTTTTAGTTTTGTCCTCAATTTTAGACACTTCACCACTTCACCAAACTTTAAACGGCTGGCATGTATTATTTTTATGATCCAAAAACAATTAATGTCATTTTGAATGTCATTAGTTCCATTAATACAGAATAGATTGAAGGGAAGCAAGTGTCCCCCCAGCAACTGCTTGGAAACTTGGCGTGAGGTTGCCATTTCCGTCTCTGGGTACTTTGCAAAGTGGAACGTGGTGGGCAGCTCTATTATTACTTAAGGCAAACTCTGCCTGGGGAGTCTCTTGCATCACTTAGGGACCTCGGATAGGGTCCCTTCCCAACACTGGCCAAGGTCAGACACTCACCCTTTTCATTCTTGTACCTCCTGGTCTGGGGTGGGTGAGGGGATATATTTTTTCTACTTAGTAGACAAAAAAAAAAAAAAAGACACTTATTAAACTATTTTTCCTGGGCCTCTCCTTTTCCCCATTTTGTCATAGGGATTTGAAACACTTCTGTGATAGCCTCAGGCCAGGTTCCCCAAGTTAGAAAGGACTCTGCACATCCTACGACCCAACTTTCTCTACCAGTTGTAACAATCCTTATAGGAAACTCTTCACTCCCACATAAGACCTTTGAGTCTTTGAATTATCGCATTGGACCCAACCAGTGCAGCATTCAGGGCAATCAGGGAAATACCCACGGTTAGGGTTTTGTGCGAGAGCGAATTACCCAACAGAACACATGCCTCCTTAAGTTTAGAGAACAAGTTCAACCTTGTCTTCTCCTTTGAAGTCTTCATAATGAAGTGTATTTAACACTTTAAGCGTCATTACCCTGAAACAAAGTTCACCTACTTATTCTACATAATTTGGAGAACTTGGCTTTCAAGGAATTCAGGGACTTTGCACCAAGCTTAGTTTTAGACAGAAATGACAGTCTTTGACCACGGTGACACACCGGAGCCACTTTAAAGAAATACATTGTTCGAAATCTATCTCAGCAGTCTGTAGTGCTCTGGAGAAGACGACTAAGTAATTTCTAAATAATTTTATTGCAAAGTGTCAGCTGCTTCTGATCTTTTCCCTCCCTTTTAACCGAAGGCAAAATAAGATACACTGTAATTTATCAGCGTGAATTATCTGTATAATTTGGTTCTTCTGTGAACCTCCTGGTCACCATCCCCTGTTGCTGAGAGCCCCTTTTATGATTGTCTTACATCCTAAAATCCAAAATTTGACACCTAAAATTAAGTTTAAGCCCAGACTGGGAATCAGAAAAACTAGAGCTTATTCCTAAATTTCTAAGAACTTTCCGGGCGGATTTCAGCAGGCGAGCCTGCCGGAGGAGGCAGAGAGCAGAGCGGCCAGGAGCTGAGCAGCTCTGGGGGGTCCGGGCTCCGCCCCGTGACACCTGCGGGATCCCCAACGAGTCCCCCAACATGCCCGCACCTCTCTGTCTCCTCGCTGATACCACGTGCTGCACCGAGTGAATGCAAGCAGTTAATACCTTTGATTTCCAATCTGTAGAAATAGAGATAAAACGATAATTCTAGATTTCATCATAAGGTGTCCCTATGCACCTACCAGGGCTCTACAAACATTATTTTAGTTTCTGCAATAATGGATCTATTCTCATTGTTTCCTACAGTGGTTTCGTTTAATATTAAAAAGCAGGTTATCCTATTCCATACAGCTTTTTCTTTCCCAGGAAGGAATCAACCTTCCCTTACCCCCAGCAAATTACTGCCACCATCAAAATTTTAAATGTGATCATAGGTTTGGCCTGTCTTGTTGGAACACTCCACGATATTTGGGTTTCCTCCCTGACTGAGCCACAGAGTTATAGGGAAATCTATGTCCAACAGAATGTCCATCCATCAGGCTCCTCCCCGCCCCTCCCCCACGCACTGACAGCGCTGAGATAATCCATGACTATGTAATTCCTTTACACAACCACATGTGTGCTGTTTCTTGAAATTTCAGTGGGAATCCTGTATATAGCTGGATTTCCATTTTAAAACTTCTGTCCACATTTTGTACAGAAACAACAAACTGGAGCACCTGGGAGGCTCAGCGGTGGAACGTCTGCCTCTCTTTGGCCCAGGGTGTGACCCCAGGGTCCCGGGGATCGAGTCCCATGTGGGGCTCCCCGCAGGGAGCCCGCTTCTCCCTCTGCCTGTGTCTCTGCCTCTCTCTCTCTCTCTGTTTCTCATGAATAAATAAATAAATCTTCAAAAAAATTTAAAAAAAAGAAACAAACAGACGTTTATAATCATGAAAAAAAAGACATCTTCTACTATCTTTTGTTCTTGACAGAGACTTAAAAGCTAAAGAGATGTTTTACAATTTTATTTTTTAATTTTGCCTTTCCTGATCATCTCCAGGGTGTATGACCCAAGGGCTGCTTTGACCTCCTTGGTTACCTCTCTACTTTAAGATTAGTAAATTCCTGAAATATGAAGGATTGTTCACGGAAGGCAAGCTGTAATACACCTGCCCACTCTGAGAGAAGAATGGTAGAGATCTGCACGCGTCCGTCCAACACACGATTAAAAACCCATGTCAAGAGCAGTCCATTTTCTGAGGTCTAAAGTAGTCCTACTTTTGCAAATAGGTTCACTTTCCTCCTCTCTGTTGTGCTGTAAGGCAGGTGGGGTAAAACGCACTTGCATTCTCTCCCACGGGGGACCAGGTCACTCGTCTACCGTAATTCTTTCCCTTCAGGTTATGAAAATGTTAAGTTCTGTCCCTCTAACCTTGTTTTGCAAAAACAATTATCATGTGATACCAGATGGCAAAGGATGGTTTTGGAAACCTATCAATTTCTTCTCCCCACCCCTTCACCCCTAACTCTGACAAACTATCTCTACCACCAGGCAGCCTGAAAGCTCATAAAGACACTGGCGCGTGAGCGATGAGGGCCTCAGACAACACTTGTTGATAAAACTTCTGCGCAAAGAGACAAGTCTTCTCGTGCTTAGCTCCTGTCTGCTGTGATAATTAGGTTAGCGATGTTTTAAGGATGCGGTTGCATTATTAGACCCCCTGGGATAAACCATGTGTATAACCGTTTATGTCAACCCTCCCTCTGGTGACCTCAGGAGATCCTTTCCCTTACACTAGAATCAAATCCTTGTTGCATCAGCCCGGCATTAAATCAAGGCCTGTGTGAGGTAATAGTACGGTATGTTTCAGGTCGTTTAGTCACAACACAGCATACTCTCACCTCCACCAGTTACCCCGTATAATTCTCTTTCCGTCCCTCTCTCACTCGTGAGTGTGCGCTCCCTCTCTCTCTCTCTCTAACATGCACGCATACACACACAGACACTACAACAGTTCAAGGAGAAGTGATCCGGTCAGCAGCCCGGCTTTCTGACAACCTTTCGAGGGTAGCTCCAAAAAAAGAAGCCTTAAAATAGTAAAAGGTGCAGGTGAACACACAGCACGTGGCTCATCTAAAATGTGCAGGCCAGTGTACTGAATTCAGGTCCTAAAACCCTTCCTCGGATTATACGAAACACTTGAAGTCACCAGTTAACTATGACAGAAGGGAAGCTGGGTAGAGAGGAGGTGAGACAGCAGAGAGGCCCTTGGGGGACCCTGGTGAGCTGCTGCCAGGGCCCAAGTGGCAACAGAAAAAAACAATATTTCAGCAAAGGCAATCTGCTGGCTTAGCAGACAAAGGTCTCTAGAGACCGTACCATCTCGTGAACCCTTCTTGGCAAGACAATTTGAAGTAAACCGTAGCTTACAACGTGGGCTAAGCATTAGGGAGCCTAGCAGAAGTTCTGAGTCGGGAGGAACAAATTCCAGCAGACACCCCTCACCTGGAGGGGTCCCACACACCGCCTTCTGAAAGGGCACCGACAGGGGTGCATGTTCTCTACGGATGTTCTTAGAAGCCTCTTGACTTGGAGGAAAGGAGCTACCGGGGTAAGGGCGAGGCCACGCGGTGGGCACCTGCCACCAAGGTGGCCCCGACCTGCCCCAGGCCTGGCCGCAGCTGCATCCCGCTGGAGGCCCTGCGGGGACCGCTCCGCAGGCAAAGTGCGGAAACCCGGTGCCCCGCTGCTGGCGTCCGCAGCGCTGGATTTGCAATGACGCCACATGGAGAGAAATGGGGGAAAACACGAGAAACAAACAAAAATGTCCAGACGGGAAAGAGAGAGAAAGGGAAGCACCCCACACCAGAGAGGGCCAACGGCTGGCGCGTGAGGACACATTCGGGGCACCCTAATCTAAAGCTGGGCAGAAAAAGAAAAAAAAATCGGAGGTACCTGGGAGATCCACTTGGATACATTGTAACGCGAATGTCCCCGCGGTCGCCATCAGCCCGCAGCGCGGGGACGGGGACGGGGCGGGGCGGGGCGGGGCGGGGGCGCCCGCAGCTCCCGGTGCTCGGGCCGCGGTTTACATAACAGCCCCTTACGTAACCCCCGCCCGCACCGAGGCCCTCCTGCGGGGCGGCCCCGGGCCCTCGGGCTTCGGCCGCTTTCCAGGGGGGCTGCGAGGGGAGAGGTCGGCGCCGGCAGCGGCAGCGCGAGCCCCAGCCCGAGCCCCAGCCCGAGCCCGGCCCCGGCCCCGCGCTCCCGGGTGGAGGGGCCCCGGGGGGAGGGGCTCCCGGCAGGTGCTCCCCGCGCCCGTCACCGGCGCCCGGGCGTCCCAGGCCCAGGGGGTGCGCGGGGGCGGGTGCGGGTGGGGGCGGGGGGTGATGGGTGCGGGGAGGGTGATGGGGCGATGGGAGGGTGATGGGGTGCAGGGGAGGGTGATGGGGTATGGGGGCGGGTGATGGGGTGCAGGGGAGGGCGATGGGGCGATGGGAGGGTGATGGAGGTGATGGGAGGGCGATGGGCGCAGGGGAGGGCGATGGGTGCGCGGAGCGACGGGGTGCGGGCGCGGCGGGCGCGGCTCACCTGCTCCCCGAAGTCGATGGCGATGTTGGTGATGCCCAGGGGCACCAGGAAGCGGATGAGGGGCCAGTAGTGCGTGAGCGCCGGGAATTTCACCATAGTCCCCGCCGTGGGCCGCCCCCACGCTCATGTGCCGCGGCGCGGGCTGTGGCGGGTCGGGGTCGGGGTCGGGGTCGGGTCGGGGTCCGGGTCCGGGTCGCGGTCGGGGTCGGGTCCGGGTCGGGTCCGGTCCGGTCCGGGCGGCGGTGCGGGCGGCGGCTCTAGCAGCAGCGCCGCGAGCCCGAGCGCATCCCCGCCGGCCTCCCACACAACAAAGATCTGCCGGGAAAAAAAAGAGGAGGGACGGCGGCGGCGGCGGCGGAGGGCTCCGCGGACAGCGGCTCCATTATAAGCGCGCCGGGGCCCGGAAATAAATAAATACCGCGCACGAGGCGCCGCCGCCGCCGCCGCCGTGCGGAGGAAATCAGGGGCGGGCGCCGAGGCGCGGAGGCGCGGACCCGGCGGCGGCCGGGCGGGGGCGGGGCGGGGGGAGGGCGGGGCGGGGCCGAGGGGAGGGGCGGGGCCGGGCGGCCGGGGCTGGGACGGAGGGGCGGGGCCTTGCGGCCGGGTGGGCGGGGCCGGGAGGGAGGGGCGGGGCCGGGCGGCCGGGGCTGGGGCGGAGGGGCGGGGCCTTGCGGGCGGGTGGGCGTGGCTGGAGTGAGGGGCGGGGCCCAGCTGCCGGGAGGGGCGGGGCCTGGCGGCGGGGCGGGGCGGGGCCGGGCGGCCGGGGCTGGGAGGGGCGGGGCCGAGGGGAGGGGCGGGGCCCAGCTGCCGGGAGGGGCGGGGCCGGGCGGCGCCCTCCTCCCCCGCCGCCGCCTGCGCTCCGTGGCCGCGGGGGGCGCTGCGCAGGCAGAGGCCGCGGGGCGGCCGCCGAGCCCGGGGGCGCGCGGGGTGGGCCTGGCGGGGGCCCCGGGCGGCAGGAGGGGCGGAGCCCGGGGTGGGGGTCCCCGCGGAGCCCGGGAGCGGCCGGGCAGGGACGTGAGCGCGGGCGGCGGAGGAGCGGGAGCCCCGGGGCCCTGGGGGGAGGGCGGGCGGGGCGGGCCTGCTTCGGGCCCCGGGGACCTGGGGCGGGACAGACGGGCGGCGGGGGCTCGGGGGGCGCTCCCGGGGCGCGGTGGGGGGGGCTCCTGGGGCGCCGCGGGTCGCGGGGGCGGGGGGTGCTCCGGTGGGGGGAGGAGTCCCGGGGGGTCGCGGGGTCACGGGGGTGCTCCCGGGGCGCCGGGGGGTCGCGGGGTTGCGGCCCACTCGCAGACGCAGGAGGGAGGAAGGAGGAGCCCGCGGTGGGGGCGGGGCGGGGCGGGGCCGGCACCTGCGGCCCAGGAGCGCCCCTGCGGGTGGGCTCGGGCCTGGAGCCCCGGCGGCCTCTTGAGACCCTCTTGGGACCCGGAACCTTGGGGGAGCGCGTCCACCCCTACCGGACGCGAGGCCTGCAGAGCTTCATTTGCACGATGAATTAAAGCAATTCCTTGTCAAAAGCAATAAAGTAATTTTGCACCCAAGAAGGAGCCTGCTACCTCACACTCCGCCTTGCGAATGAGCTGGGTGCCCGGGCTGGAGGCCTCGGGCGTTCCACGATGTATTTACAAGTATTGAACGCTTCCCATACTTCGTGCCCTCCGAGAGACCTTTTAAAATTCCACACAGTCCACGCAAGGCCTTGAGAAAGAGGAGGACAATTTACCCTGTGGCTCTGCTGTAACCTCCGACGACGTCCCCTATAATTAAAATGAAAATTTGGTAATTATTAATTGTGTTAGGGGTGTCCAGTAATATTATTTAAAAGACTCTGCAGCAAAACAGGAAGTGCCCGTGTACAGGACTCTCCTCCATAGCAAGTTCCTGAAAGGTGTGTTTTAATGGAGCCAAATCCTCTGCGCCATATACTAAGAGAGCTTGTTATTTAAAGGCATTCTCGGGGCAGGAGTTCTTTTCTAAAGCAAATATCACCTTATGGTTTATCCACTGTTACCCTAGGTTTCCATGGGCTTGTTTTACTCAAAGCAATCTAATTGCACTGACCTTTGTCTGGAATGTGGGGTTGATGAGGTCTCCGATCAATGCTCATCAAGCCGGGTTTGCTTTGGCTGCTCTCTTGACGAGGACCTGCCTGCCACACTGTTGCTGGCGCTGCTGCGGGCCTTGCAGACACAGGCCTTCCCGCCCAGGGGGCACGGTGGGAAAGGCCCGGTGAATCCATGAAGGGCCGTCTTCCTTTGCGAGTACTCTAGAAGTGTACTTTTGTTCTTTTTTTAAGATTTTATTTATTTATTCATGAGAGACACAGAGAGAGGCAGAGACACAGACCGAGGGAGAAGCAGGCTCCATGCAGGGAACCCGACGTGGGACTCGATCCTGGGTCTCCAGGATCGCGCCCTGGGCCAAAGGCAGGCGCTAAACCGCTGTGCCACCCGGGCTGCCCCAAAAGTGTACTTTCTAAATGAGTGATCTGACAGTGTCATCTTTGATTATGGCAAAGAGCACTTTTTAGATTTGAGAGGCCTCTGAGTTTCAGTTGCCCTGTGGCAAGGTGGAAAGACAGGACATTTGATTATTTCTTCTGTCAAGGACTCAATCAGAGAATTGATTTCAAAGGGAGGTTTTGGCCATTCTTTAACTTCCTCTCTTCACTTAGTAGTTGTTTGAAAAGATAACTCCAGAAAAACAAGGGATGATAATGAAGTTTTCTAAGTGTCATGGAACCCAAGAAGAGATCGTGGAGTCATCTACATTGGATTCAGAGTGTTCTCTTTCAGGGGATATAGCTTTCTCATCAATTTACAGGTTTTTTTTGACCAAAGGACGTTGCAAGGTTTACAGGCTCTACACTGGAAAGTGTAAGGAGAAAATATACACATATAGGAAAAATGCCAGAAGAAAATATATCCAGCTATTTACAGTGTGTAGCTACAGCTGCATAGTATTATTAGTTTCCTTTTATACTTTTCAATATTTAACACGATGGGCATAGAGCAGTTTATATGAAGAAAAAGTTTTAAAAAATACTTACAAAATGTCATCAGAAGTGCAAGTGGGCATTGATTTTAGAGCTTTGGAAAAAGTTAACTTTGCACAGAAACAATTTCACAGATGACCAGCCATATACCATTGTTTTAACGTTTAAAATTATTAACTCCAATTTTTGAAGAAGCTAATTAAAAAAGAGAACTAAAAGTTACTTACATGTGTGTCTTTTTTTTTTTTCTTTTTCAGGAATTGATCTTAAATGGCTAAGGACAAGTTACCCCTATATCTGTTGCAAAGAACAGAATAAAAGGTCGTGTCTAAAATCATCCGATTCTATAACTCGGATTTCCTTAACTTGAGGTGCCCACTGGCGGCAGATTGGAACGGTAGCCACGGACAGGAGCTGGAAGGAGATGTCATAAAGATTTGTGTAAGACTGACTCTGTAGAGCTATCTACACGGGTCACAAGTATTTATGGTCTATCATGGAGTTCATGTAAGCAGCCTAACAGATCATTCTAGGGGAAGGATTAGTTCTGGATATTGGTGTCTAGTTTTGAAATGAGTAGGGGGCACCCCAAAGTAGGCTAGTTATAAGGTCAACCTTACGGTTCTACATTGGAGCCTCATACAATTTTACTGCACGGCCCATTGGGGGTGCGGCGTGGGGAAGCCTCTGATTTCTAGGCTGCTTAATTGAGTTCATATGAATATTGTTCCGTTTGATGAAGTCATGATACCTGCTCCGATCCACGCTTCCAGAGCGCAGGAAGGAAAGTTTTCTCCTCCCCTTCCCACCAGCTGCAAGCCTGACTCTTGCCATCCCTGCGTCCTTCTGGCCCGAAGCCTTGTTACTGTGCGCCTGGGCCAGCGATCAAAGCCAGGGTTTGTACTCTCAGCATGTCCCACCAATAGGAGGTAGGAGGTGAGTGGCATGGGTAAACGGTCCAGAAATTGAACTTTTGCTATACATATACTAGAATTAGGTATTTATATTGTGCCAGGAGTTAACGGGTCTCACTCTTCATGACTTCTTTAATATTTTTAAAGGGACCACACGGATACCTCCAAATGTTGAACTGCACAAAGGAATGGGGACTATTTCTAACATGCTGTTAATGAGTGGTCTGCAGGATATTTTGGTAAGTGAAAAAAAGCAAAGTGCCAAACTGAAATGGTATGCATTGGGGGGAGGGGGTAAAATGGGAGAGAAATACGAATATGGCTGTGCATACATGCATGTATTTGCTTGTATTTGTGAATAAGTCACACTGGAAGTATAGTCCACAAATGTTTCAAGTGCTTATCTGCGGTGAAAGAAAGAGCACAGGGTCAGATGGGGATGGAAGAAGGAATTCTCTGAATGTATTTTGCAATCTAATTTTGGCTTTGGAAACATTCATGTTTTAAGTGTCGAAAACGTAAAATTAAGTCAGAAGAAAACAATCATGGGCAGCAGACATACACGTCATGCATGTTTTTTTCTTGTTTCGTCCTCTTTGATTCTGAGGAAAGGATTTGAGACAGCTTTAGACAGAGCACAGATACAGGTCTTATCCATATATGATGCATTTTATAAATTTTGTTTTGCTAAAATTTTTTGTTTGTTTGTTTTTGTATAACTGCTAGGGAATAAGACATTCAGGGAGCCTCTAGCCAGGCCAATTATACAACCTGATGACATTGTGTATTGGTAACTATTAACTTATTTTGTGTTTTAAAAGTGACTAAAAAAACAAGAGTAAGCTTTGGGGTGGGTTCTGCTGGTGCCATTCAAAAATACCAGCCACTAGCACCTTTCAGGATTCGGAGTCTGGAAGCGACGTACTTTATATAGGTGAGCACGTGATGATTCGCTGGCTCGTATTTGGCTCGTGATGGCGACACACGAGGGATAGGTGTATAGGTAATTCATCCTGGCTCTGCAAACCTTAGGTCTGGAATGGAATGCAAATGACCTCTTTGCCTCTGTTTCTCCAAACTATGCCCACTTGTTTTTAAGTAATCTCTCTGCCCGACTTGGGGCTCGAACTCACAACCCCAAGATCAAGAGTCACAGGCTGTACTGACTGAGCCAGCCAGATGTCCCTGCTTTTGCTTGTTTTTAGAAAATGACCAGAATAACGTAAAATGCATATAATTAAAAATATGTAATAAAGCTTAAATTTTTATTCTTGCTAAGCTATCCATGGTCTAAAGTCTATTTTTTTTTTTAAAAAAGCCCTTTTAACATAGCATGTGTTTCACAAAGATTCTAATTCTAGCTCCCTCTGACATTTTTTTTCTTCTATTTATTTTGGCAATCAGATGTAAAGCTGCTTTAGTCTCAATTTCTAATGTATGTCTGATACCTACCACAAAATATGTAATTTCCTAAGGTTAGGAACTATTTAAAATACTACAATCTGCTTTCACTTCCTATTTCTCACCTCCACTCCCAGGACAATAACAGACACCAAGTGATATGTTTTGAATTGAGTTTTCTAAAAGTGTTTTATGTCTAATCTCCAAGTTGGGAAGGATATTAATCCTTTCCATGATGCAGTTAGTACTAACTGGACACCCTTAGCATTTTGATAATATGTAGAAATCAAGTTTTGTCACTTCTCAGACTTGACTATCCCAGAGAAGAGGCAAACAATAGTTCTATTGTTACTGCATTTTAATTGAGTCTATTAATTTGATTAATTAAAGTTTTAATTCATCAGACAAATATGCAGTCTGGTGTCACAACAACTAGATAGCTTGTCCCTAAATTCCTATATTCCCACCGGAGCATTTTTATACTCGAAAAGGTTCCTAATTTCAAAATGATAACCTGCAACACGTTACATAATTTTACTTGTGACTCAATAGATTGAGTAGTTGGACAAGATAGTAATGAAACCAATGCCATTTTAATCTCTATGTAGATAAGCTAACTTTGTTTTCATTCATTCAGCAACCTCTCTTGAGGGTCTACTGTGTGCCAGGCGTGGTGCAAGGTGCTGGGTGTATAGTATTGAGCAAAACAAACGTAATCTCCCCACGACTGAAAACAATGCAAGGTGTCTTCTCTGACCGCTCCTATTCAAAGCCGTACCGAGGGTTCTGGCAAATGCAATCAAGCAAGTACAAGAAATAAAAGGTACGACGTACCCTGGCATGAAAAAGCACTTTTTTTATTTGCAGATGATGAGATAGTTTAACTAGGAAGCCTCAGAGATTCTATGAGAAAGCTACTAGGACTAATACATGAGCTTAGCAAGGTCACAGGATGCAAAGGCACTTAGAGTCCTCCACCGTGTTTATAATATACCAGCAGGGAGACGTTGGCAATTGAAATTTAAAAGCTGTCATTGACAGTAGTATTAAAATTCATGCGATACTTAGGGCTGGTGCTAATAAAAAAAATGTTGAAAACTATAAAACATCAGGAGTTCAAAGAAGACTTTACTTAATGGAGAGGTGAGATAGATTAATGGACCAGAAGGCATTATTAAGATATCAGTTCTACCCAAACTGGTCTACAGACTGAACAGAATCCCAATCAAAGAAAAGGAAGAAAGAGCACAGGACTGAGGATAGCCAAAGCGATCTTGGAAAAGAACAAAACTGGAGAACTCGGTTTTGAGTTCACTGATTTCGAGACTTACTGGAAAGCTACCGTAGTCACCACAGTGTGCTTCAGGTGAAACATCCACATCCACGGAATAAAGAATGAGAAATAGCCCCTCACTTATACGGCCAATTGATTTTTCACAAAAATGGCAAGGTAATTAAATGGAGATGGAATAATAGTTTCAGCGAATTTTGCTGGAACAAAATAATGACCTGCGAGCCATACTTCATGCCACGTGTACAAATTAAATAAAAATATATCATAGATTCAATGTAATAACTACAATACTTCTAGATAAACACATAGGAGGAAACCTTTGTGACCGTAGGTTAGGCAAAGATTTCTTAGACACAACATCGAAAGCACAAACCACATTAAGATTTTATTTATTTATTCATGAGAGACACAGGCAGAGGGAGAAGCAGGCTCGCTGCAGGGAGCCCGACACGCGGGACTTGATCCCAGGACCCCGGGGGTCACGCCCTGAGCCAGAGGCAGAGTCTCAACCACTGAACAGCCCTGGTGCCTCAAAGCTCTTCTTAAGAAAATTAAGAAGACTAGCCATGGATTGGGGAGAAATATTTATAAAATTCATATCTGATAAAGGGCTTTTATCAAGAATATAGGAATCTTTTCAAAACATACCAATAGAAATACAAATAACTCCAATCCGTGTGTTTAATAAACACATGAAAGGACTCTCCTCTTCTTTACTTATTAGGGAAATGTGCATGAAAACCACTAAACATTCACTAAAATGGCTAAAATTTAAATATATGGCAAAAGTGCCTAAGTGCTGGGGAGGCTACAGAGCAAATGGAGCTCCCCTAATCACGTTGGGAGTGCAAAATGGTGCAATCACCTTGGAAAATGACTTGACAGTTACTTATGAACTCAAATATACACTCACCAAACCATTCCACTCCTGGGTGTTTATCCAAGAGAAAGGAAAAGGTATGTCCACAAAAAGAACCCACATGCAGATGTTTATGGCAACTTTATTCGTGATGGTCCGAACCTGGAAACAACCCAAATAACCATGACCTGATGAATGGATAAACAAGTGGTGATAGAGCCAAACTGTGGAATCCTGTTCCCAGTAAACAAGCCAAACTACTGATAAACAGCACAATATGGATGAAACTCTTACTGTCAGGACAGAAATCAGACCAGCGGCTGCCCTTGCCTGCGGGTGGGGGTGGGGGTGGGGGGGAGCTTAAAGGATCCATTCCAAAGTAGCACAAGGAAACTTTCTGGGGAAATAGAAATATTTTACATTTTGACTGTGGTTGTGATCACATAACTCGTGGAACTGTCTACCTAAAATGGGTGAAATCTTGATACGTGTAAATCAGATATTTATTAAACCTACTTTTTCATTTATTTATTTTTTATTTTTTACTATTATTTTTTTTTAACGTAGGCTCCATGCCCAGCTTGGAGCCCAATGCAGGGCCTGAACTCACGACCCCGAGATTAGGACCTGAGCTGAGATCAGGAGTTGGAGGCTGGGGGTGCCTGGGTGGCTCAGTCAGTTGAGCGTCGGACTCTTGATCCCAGCTCCAGGTGCCCCAGTATAAACCTACTTTAAATAAAGCATATATGTATATTTAAACAAAATAAAATAAATCAGAAGCCTTTTCTTCATGGAGCAGCCATTAAACAAACAAGCACGCAAATAGAGAACACGGTTGCTTGCAGCATTCAGCAGTGCACCTGGCCAGCGCATCATAAAGGGCTGCACGAGCACGTTTCCAATTTATGTTTGAATATTACATCAACCCAGTTAATTTGCTTTAGAATTTGTACAGCCTCCTATTTGCTCTATCGCTAACAATAGCTAATATTTACTGCAATTTTTCTGAACGCCAGATGCCGCTGCCCTAGATTCTTGATACGTATCATCTCATTTAATCCCTGAAGTAATTCTATGAATTTGCTACAATGACGCCCGCCTCCTTTTTTTTTTTTTTTAACGGAGTAGAAGCATAAACACAAAGCTTAAGCAAATTTCTAAGGTCTTAGAGCTAATAAGCGGCAAGGTTGGTACTTAACGCACACACGCGGGGCTTAAAAGCTGTTGAGCCCCAGGGCAGGGCCTCTTGATGTCTGAAGCTCAAAGGTGTTGTGCCCGAGGTTGCGAATCCGAGAAACCGTCGAGGAGCCGACACCGATGCAAGCGCACGAGGGTTTACTCACAAGCTCGAGCTTGGGTCCAAGTGCACCCGACACAGCGGGGCAGGGACTTGGACCCCGAGGTGGGTTACAGCTGGGTTTTTTATAGGCTGGTCTAGGGGATTTTCAGGAGGGGGGGAGGAATTTCTCAAGTTCTGTTAACATTCTGATGTGGGGCTTTCAAGGGCATTGAGCTCTGTTCTCATTCTAATATGGGAACTTCTTCCAGGGGCGTGGACTCTGTTGTCTTTCTGATATGGGACTGACATCGAGGACATTCTGCAGTTTTTCCCGTAAAGTTCAGCTCTTATTCCCAGGGGCCTAATGGCTGGACTTGAGCTAATGCTAAACTCGAGGTGGGACGGCCTTGATTTTTCTCGGCCTCCACGAAGGGCAGAGTCGCAGCCCTCCCTCAGAGCCTGGGGTCCAGGCTGAAGGATGGGGTGATCCTAGGGCTCCAGGAGGGAAGCCGCGGAGCTGGCGGTTTCTCAGAAACGGGGAGATGAAGCAAGGCTTGGAGAAGGGACGGCGGGAGGTCGGGGCGGCGGGGGCCGGGCTGCCTCCATCACCACTTCCCACTGGCTTCTCTGTGGTGCTGCGTCGGTTGCAGAGCACTAGTGACACAAGTTACGTTCGTTCTCCACAGTGAATCTGTGAATTCCTTTGGTTGCTGTAAGAGAGGTCAACTTAGACTAGTAAGGCCACCGTCAGGACCCTCTCCGTCCCTAAACCACTAGTTCTGTTCTCCCTCTTGCCCCTTCCCTCCCTTCCTCTCTGTCCTCTGTCCTCTTCTGTCTCTCTGGTCCAGGCCGTGAGTACAAAATCCCGTCCACAGCTCCTGGGCTTAGATACCAGGTCCCTTCAGCTCCCGGGTCTATGTTTCAACAGCGGGACCCCTGCGTGGGCCAGGTTGGGTCGGGCGCCCATCCTGGTTCAATGGGATGGGTCAGGGATGGGGTCCCGTTGCCCACAGTGGCCCCTGGGAGCTCCAGAGCGGACGGACTGGTGGACAGCTCAGCAGGCGCCTCGCGCGTGGCCCTCTGCCCCCCGGTCGTGTTACATCGCCCCATATGTACGACGTGGCACAGATGCCTCTGCCTCGCAAGGCCTAACCATCCAAACGTCCGTCCTCTTTCCCCAACAGCTCAGCCACCCCATTAATTGAAGTCCCTGCTTCAGAGTCTCACCTTTTGCCATATAAGGTGATGCCCTCCGGTTCCAGGGAGTAGAGGTCCTCGGAGGCCACTTTTTAGCCTGTCACAATAACCTCATTAGAAGGGCAAACCGGAACAGAGAGGTTAACCTTCATGATCTGTTTTTAGCCCCCTGCATCCAAAACATTAGTTAGACGTGTAATCGGTGTAAGAATACCGACGATTTCTTTTACGCCCTTTTTTTTCTTGCTAAGCTTTCCGACGTGCATATGCCTGTGCCCTGTGCGTCCTATGGGGAGGATCCTATGGGCTGGGGCGCAGCTGCACACGTCAGGGGAGATGCTGCAGCTCGGGGACCCCACGGGGCTCTCCTTTCACCGGGGAGGAGCGGCCCTGGAGTGCTGAGGCCATGGGGGAGGGCTGGGGAGGGCCCATGCTGGGCACCTGGAGACCCATGGGAAGTGGGGTCCAGGTGCGGCCCTTTTCTCTGCACATAGGGTGGGGCTGGCCTGGGAGGACCGACTCCTTGGATCTACATTTTAGATGTCCCCGATTCCAAAGCCGGTTCTCCCAGCCGTGCTCGCCCGCTCCTGCCGGCTTGACCGCACCCAGGGGGAGTGGGAGCCGGGGTCACGGCCGGGGAGGACCGAGCTAGGGGGTTGCTTACGGAGGTAGCCCCGGGTTGGGTGGAGGTGGGGCAGCAGGCAGGCGGCCCGGATCGCCAGGAACGGGGACGCAGGGAGTGGTTCCCGCAGCCGAGTGAGCACCGGGCCTTCAGGAGACGCCCGCCCGCCTCCCTCCCTTCAGGAGACGACGCCCAGTGGAGGCCGTGCCTGGGGCAGCTCGCGGAGGAACTTGTTTTGGGTAAAGGTGAACTGCTGAGCTGTTTGTGTTTTGATGAACCGTCCCACCCAAGAATGTTCCAGCCGCGTCTTAAAAGGCTCAGCCCCTCCACAGAGCGCCTGGCTTTCCTGAGTCGGGGATTTTTGCCTCCTTCTGTCTAAGAATCCTGCCAGTTTGTCTCCAAAGGAGTGTTTTGCTGGTGGATTGGGACCCGAGCGGCTCTGGATTGAGACCGAGGCTCATTGGCCTTTGTGTTAGGATTTTTCCAGTTCCCTCCTGGTGCCGGGGCTGCAGGGGCGGGGGGGCGTTCGACCTGAGCCTGCCCCTAAGCAGCCCATCGGCTCCAGGTGCCAGGGTGGCCGCCAGAGCAGGTGCCCATCCGGGCCTCATCCCGGGGAGGCTTGGCCGCCGGCAAGCTGGGGCTGCTGCTTGCCAGAGGCTCCATCCCAGCAGGAGGGGACGCATTTGTCCTCGTCCCTGTGTTTTCCCAGGACTCCCTGCCCAGCATCCCTAAGGCCCGTGTTCCGGGGTGTGCTGCGTGTGTGTCCACCTGTCCTGACAGGCCCATGCATGGCAGGTGGCCCAAGGCTCAAAAAGCATGCAGATGAGCAACACGTTAGCTGCGACGAGCATCTGCCCTTTCAGGTCCCAATGCGGGTTGCGGGACAAGTTTACGGGTTGTGTTTTCCCGGGGTTGGCCTGCCTCCTCCCTGCAAATCCCGCATATTTAAATTTGCACGGTCCCCCATCCTAATAGTCAGTGAAGGTGAGTCTGATTGTGTTGTCTGCCCCCTAAATCCTGTTTTTGGCTATTTTTCAAAATCAGTCTGGGAGAATCATTCGAAGGCAGAAATCAAGAGTGCTAACTGGTCTCTAAGACGACGGGACACGCGCTTGGACCTGGGGCTGCCCACGCTCCAGGGGTACCGGAGCCCGGCCTTCCTCCTCATCGCGTGCAGGCGACAGCACCAGCCTCACGCCCCTGCCTCTGCGTTCGTTCACTAGCCCTTTATTCGGTTCCTCATCATTACCAACGAGCCGAGCAGCGTCCCGGGTGCCAGCGATAGAGCCCTGAACGCCGACTCCTGGCAGGGGGACAGCAAGCGGCCCTGTGACGCCGAGCCGAGAGGAGACCTGAGCACAGGGTGGAGGGGGGTAGTGGCCTTGGACGGAGACTGGCGACTTGGGCCCCGAGTTAGGGTGGAGGCGGTAAGCGGCGATCCGGGAAGTGCTCCGGTGTGCGAGGCACTAGCCGGCGACCTGGAGTGGGGCGAGGGGCAAGCGGGTGGTGGCGGCAGCCCACGAGGGGGCCTGTCTGGAGATGGGAACCCGGGGGTTCGCGTGGACACCCCGGCCGCACGCCTGCTGGGCCCTTGTGGAGATGGGAGGCCGGATGGAGAGTCCGGGGCCCCCGCCCTGCGGGGCCATCCAGGGAGTGGCGTAGGACTGGGGCGGCGAGCTCGGGTTGGAGGACTGGGGTCGGCCTGCGGGACAGGCGGTGGCCGAGGGACAGCAAGCTGGGGCACATGGAGATAGCGGCCGGGGCCTCAGCGACGCAGCCTCCAAGCCCCGGGCACGCAGTCCCGCAGTGGACCTGCAGGAGGCCACAGGCCGGGCTCTGGGGCGCCCTTCCTGCCCCAGGGGGGGATGCGGTGGGGGGGGAACACGGGGCCCCAGGACAGGAGCAGCTCAGCGCCGCGGGGGGACGACCGGGTGCAGGGGCCTCGGGGGACCGATTCGAACGGGCCCGGAGGGAGGGTAACGGGAGCGACTGAGCCACCCGAGCCCATGGGTGCTGTCACAGTGTCTTATTAGCATGAGACAGAGAAGAGAGGCTCAAAATAAAGTGTTTATACCAAAAAACCGGAGCGGAGGCGTTGCCAGCTTTGCTGACAGCTTGTGGCTACAAGACAGACTCGCGGCAGGCGTCTCAGCTCTTGTGCCTGCTCTTCTCCGTTTCCTCTCTTTTGTGCTTAATGCCCATTAAAGGAAACCTAATTCAGACACTATAGGAACAACACGAGTAACCTTCGTCCCTAAATCATGTTACCTATTGACTGCAAAATATTTTGCACAAAAAGCATTTTCGTTTTTTTTTCTTTTGAGGAAAAAAGTAGCTAACGTCTTGCCCTACTCTGCGCATCCTATTTTCTGATTGTATGTTCTTAAAATTAGTAATTCTCTGAACGTGGGTATTCAAATCTGGGTTTTTCCCGATCCGAAATCAAACAGATTTACGGTACGCACATTTTATTGGTTTTAGATACCAACGCGGTTTTAGAGGAATAGTCACAAAATGAAGCGTTGTTTTAAAAAAAAGCAAAAAAAGATTAAATCAGTTAATTAACCAGAGAGAGAGGGCGCGAGGGCAGGGGTCCGGGGACGTGAGGGACAGGCCAGCCGCGTAACCAGCTCAATCCCCAGGCGCCCCCCAAGGTGGAAGGCTCTTCAGTTCAGTTTTGGGGCTGTCGGGACAAATCACAGTAGAGCCGGTGGCTTAAAACCAAAGGGTTTAGTCCCTTGTGGTTCTGGAGGCTCGACCCCCGGGGCCAGAGGGGAGACGCCCTGCTCGCCTCTCAGGATCCTGACCCTGATTCTCAAAGACCCCTTTCTCCAAATAAGGTCACGGTCGCGGGTTCTGGGTGTTGGGATTTGGACACACGTGGGGGGGGGGGGGAGGCACTGCTCACCGTCTGTACCATGTGACGCCCCAAGCTGGTGGGAAGGGATCGGAGGCCTCGGGGACTCCCCCGTCCAATGTCCCCTTCTGTAAGTGTGTGTCCAACCCCGCTCCTGGGAGTACGGCATGTGTGAGTCGCTTGGAGAGGCCAGTGGGACGCAGAGGAGGCGACAGTGCCTCGGCAGCCATCCTGGCAGCGTGAGGCCCCACGCGGCCCCGGTGCTGGGCTCAGGGCCCCGGGAAGTGGCTGCCAGTTACCGGCTGTGTGATGCTGCCTGGGTGCCCTGCGAGTCGCGATCCTGAAAGCGGGGTGTGGGTGACCCCGCCATGGCGGTGTCCCCATGGCCGGCCTCAGGCCTCCCCCTGGGGCGCCCAGCTGCGGGGGCTGGGGCCCGGCTCCGCGGTCCCTGGTGGCCTCTGGGCCCCACGATACTGCCAGCTGACACCCGGGTCCCTTCTGGTCTCTGTCTTCCCAATGGCCCCGAGCCTGGCCGCCCAGCCCACTCAGCACCCGTGGGGACACCCGTGGCTCCCGGCAGTCCCAAGACTGTGGGCTGGGGGGTGGGGGGTGACGGTGGCGATCGGCCTGGAGACACAGGCACAGGCCCTCGCGTGGCCCGGGCCGAGTGGGTAGGAAGGGGCTCGCCGCCGCGGGCGTCTGGGCCGGTGGGGGCCTCGATGGCCAGGAGGTAGGCGACGGAAGTGCTTCTGGAGCCTCAAAGGCCTCGCGGGGCCCTGGGGGTCCTGTTACAATGCAGTTGTCCTTTATGTGGTCGCCTTGCCAGGACCCGACATGTTTCTCCGCATTTCTGGCAGGTTCTAGGTCCTGCTGGTGCAGGATAACACTTGAGCAGCCAGAGGCCATGTAGGGGCCTGGACGTCAGCCCCTCGGCCGGAGCTGCCCCTTGAACAGCGTGGAGCCCGGGACACGGACGCCCCGTGCGGCTGAACATCTCCCCAAACCTTGACCGCTAATCGCCTCCTGTTGACAGGGAGCCTTTACCAATAACACAAACAGTCGACTAATGCAGATTTTGGATGTCCTGTGCATCATATCCCGGATTCTTACAGCAATGCCTAACTTTTTTCTTACATTTTCCAGTGTTTCTAAAGCTAAGCTGTTCCACTTTGGGTTTTTTCAAATTGTGTAAATCCCCCCCAAAATTTTCCAATATTTTCTCTCTGGAAGGCTTCTCATTCTCATTTCTCTTTCCTGACCCAGGATCCTCCGCAAGCCCATCTGGCTCCTGGTGTTTGCCTCCAGCCCGACGGGCTTCGCTGGGTCTGGCCGTCTTCTTAGGGGTGACCCTCTTCACACTGGGAGGTCCTTGAGGAATAGATCGTGGCTTTTGTCCCTGTGTCCTAGAGACCCGACGTCTGGCGTGGTACCGGACACTCCAGTGCTTGGACACCCAGATCTATAGGTATGTGACTCATTCGCTCATCGTCACAGGAAGCAAGTTGCTGCTTGCCAGAGGGGAAGGGGCCAAGGATGGGCAAAAACAGCCGTTTTTCTTTTTTTTTTTTTTTTTGGAAATAAAGCTGCAATAAACATGGGGCTGCGTATGTCCTTTCGAATTAATGTTTTCATTTTCTTTGGGTAAATACCCAGTACTGGAATCACTGGATTGTAGGGTAGCTCTATTTTTAATTTTTTGAGGAATCTCTATATTGTTTTCCACAGTGACTGCATCAGTTCACATCCCCACCAACAGTGGTTGTATGAGGGTCGCCTTTTCTCCACGTCCTCGCCAGCACTTGTCCGTCTCGATGTCGGCCGTTCTGACAGCTGTGAAGTGATACCTCTTTGAGGTCTTGGGTTTTGTTTTTTTTTTTAAGATTTTATTTATTTATTCATGAGACACAGATAGAGAGAGAGAGAGAGGCAGACACATAGGCAGAGGAGAAGCAGTCTCCGTGCAGGGAGCCCGACGTGGGACTCGATCCCGGGTCTCCAGGATCATGCCCTGGGCTGAAGGCGGCGCTAACCCGCTGAGCCCCCTGGGCTGCCCCTCTTTGAGGTTTTGATTTGCGTTTCCCTGATGATGAGTGATGTTGAGATGGTTGTTATTCTTTTTCAACATTTTTACTTGGCAAAACTTCTTTGCCTTCTGTCAAATCCCAATGATGGGGAATCGCTGCTCTAAAGAAGGTGAAGACGTAATCAGGAGCGGAGCCCCCACTGGCGAAAAAATAGGCGGATGTTTTTAGTGGAGGATTTTGAAATTACAATAAAAATTCCTACTCATGTGCACTCTGGGCAGGGAGGGAAGGAAGGGGCAATGGAAGGAGAGGGACAGGGCATGTTCTGAGAAGGCCAGTGGTGTTTGGTTGAGGGAACGGGGCCGGCAAGAGCACGTCTGCAATAGTGGGCACACCCAGCGTGACGCTGAACACGTGCACAGAGAGAAGAGGATGGGAGCGTCGGATTTTTACTGCTAACCTGCTTCAAGACGAAAACTCGAATCAAAATACACGCAGCAAGCACGGTCCCCGCGATGGCATCAGACACGGACCAGTTTGCACACGTCGGATAAACTGACGGAATCCTTGCAGTCGGTCTACTTCAGGGGGGATAGAGTCACGCAGGATCTCTTTCTCACTGTGTTCGCCTCATTGTCTGGTGATTACAGTGACGACAGGGTAAGTACAGGCGATGACAATCTTGTTCTACCCGCGTTTCCCAACACCCAGCCCTACCCGGCAGGACCGACCTGGTGCCCACACTACAGAAGGAGCAGCCTTGCGAGAAGCAGCAGGTCACAAGCAGTAAAGATCCAGGTGGGCCCGTACCGTGACCCCAGGAGGGCTTGGCGCAGGGCAGACCTCCTGGCCATTGTCCCCTCGCCGAGTCACGGGTCACTGCTGCCCGTAAACTCCTGACACACTTCCCAGGTGAGCAGAAGTCCCCATCCTGATAGTAAAACTACGTCTCATTGCTAAGTAGCTCAAAAGTCAAAAAGCCAGCTCTACGAGGGCAGCATCGGAACGACGGTATGTGATTAGGACAACTGGAACCATCTTGCCGTGTCATGGACTCATTACGTCTGTTGTGTGATTGCCTCTTTCTGAACCAGATAACATTGGAATTGGTAATGGTCAAGAATCAAGTCCGGTGCTTTATCTCTGATAAATATCTCTTTTTCAGTATTTATGAGGAGACGAGCATTTCCGGCGGTTGAGGGACAGAATAATTCAGGGATATCTCCTCGCTCTGAGAGACCTGACCCCAAAATTAAGCCTAAATGTATATTCTGTGTTTATTGATCTGTGGGTGACAGTGGGATTGATGTCTCCTCACATTCTGCGTGTGGGTGGATCTTTCCCACGGGGGTACCTGGGCAGGTACGAGGAGAGGAGTGTTAGGTTGGCAGATGGGAAGACAAGACGGGCCTTGGTCGTGGGAGTTTTGGGAACCACACTGGAGACTTTGACCTCATTCCATTTGTGATTATTGCAGCCACCGTTCTTTGTCAACTCAGCCGATGGAACTTACTCCTATTTCCCCCTTTGCTGATGGAGCCATAATAATCATAAACTTTGCATTTTACAGATTGTCAGCGTTCATAAAATGGTTTTGTAGGTGTTTGACCCAAGGAATGGGGCTTGAGCTGATGGGTCCTTTATGTGGACAGCCCTGGAGGGAGGAGGGAGGGTGGGGAGGTTGAAAGGTCTGGGAAAGACTTGGGAGAGCCAAAAAGACAAAATGAAGGCCATGAAGTAGAGCAGCCATAGGACACACCCAGGAACCTTCTGGAATATAAAAATGTACAAAAGTCACTTTGCATAATACCAGAAAGGCAATAACTTTCTTTCTAACCACTCTGGGTTGTTAATAACATACTTAGTTTGATTTGACTCATTCTAACGGACGGCTTAATCCCAAAACAGAACTGTAAGAGCTGTGCTAACTGAGGGCGGGGTCCAGCCAGAAGGCTCTCGCCACCCGCTTTCACGGGCCCTCCTGCCATCTTCACACCCCCCAGGAATATCAATTGTCTTTTTTTTTTTTTTTTAAGATTTTATAGATTATTTATTTGAGAGAGACAGTGAGAGAGCACGAGCAGGGGCAGAGGCAGACCCCCGCCGAGCGGGGAGCCTGACATGGATCTCCATCCCAGGACCCTGGGACCATG
Source organism: Canis aureus (assembly GCF_053574225.1). Taxonomy (NCBI): domain Eukaryota; kingdom Metazoa; phylum Chordata; class Mammalia; order Carnivora; family Canidae; genus Canis; species Canis aureus. The sequence continues at coordinate 90,005,208 of NC_135614.1, read as the reverse complement.
ACCTGAGCCAAAGGCAGACGGACGGACGCTTACTGACTGAGCCACCCAGACGCCCCATCATGAATTGTGTTAAACACGGATGGACTGAAGTGGGCTGAGCTGTGTTTCCCCCAGAAGAGATGTTCAAGTCCTAACCCCCACATCCGTGAATACGGTGTGGGAAGTAGGGTTTTTGCAGGTATCCTCAGGTTAAGATGAGGCCCCGGAGAGGAAATCCCAAGAATTTGCATCACAAGGAAAAGACTTTTCTTTCCCTCCCTCACTTTCCTCTTTTTCATTTTTTTTTTTTGCATCTGCATGAGATGATGGGTATGACCTGCTCTTTCTGTGCTGACCAGCTCACTACACATGGAAGTTAAGTGACTGCGATACACCCCACACTGACACAGCACTGGACTTTATCAACAATGAACTTTATCTCAATAAAGCTTGGGGAGAATCAAGAGGAGTTCACCCTGGGTTAGGGTGGACCTTCGATGCAATGACTGGCGTCCTTTGGAGAACAGGCGATTTGGCCACAGGGTGGATGAGGCACAGAGGGAAGGAGGCCGTGGGAGGCAGAGGCCGACAGAGGCACAGTAAGTCAAGAAACGCTAAGAGTTGCCACCAACGATCAGATGTTAGAAGAGGCAAGAGAAGATTCTTCCCTGGAAGCTCCCAAGGAAGATTACGTAGCTCTGCTGACCCCTTGATTTTGGATTTCCAGCATCCGGACTTTTGAGAGAATACATTTCTGTTGTTCTTAAGATTTTATTTATTTATTCATGAGAGACACAGGGAGAGAGAGAGGCAGAGACACAGGCAGAGGGAGAAGCAGGCTCCATGCAGGGAGCCCGATGCGGGACTCGATCCCAGGACCCCGGGGTCACGCCCTGGGCCGAAGGCAGACGCTAAACCACTGAGCCACCCGGGCTGCCCATTTCTGTTGTTCTAAGTCCTTGGTTTGCGGTCATTTGTTCTTGCGCTCCCAGGAAACTAATAAAATTGAAAAATGTTGAAAAATAAAATAATAAAATAAAACTAGAGATTGTCAGGGTCCCCAGGGGGGGCGCGGGGGGGGGCTCAGTTGGCTGAGCACCTGACTCTTGATTTGGGCTCAGGTCATGATTTCCGGGTTGTGAGATCGAGTTGGGCTCCATGCTCAGCAGGGAGTTTGCTTCTCCCTCTTCCCTTGCCCCTGCTTTCTCTCTCTCTTTCTCAAATAAATGTTTTTTTCAAAAAAATAAAAGCCAAAGATTGCCATGCTGGATGAGAAGCAACATATACACTGTTTGTAAGAGACATGCTTTAAATAAAAAGACAGATTGAATGCAAAAAAATGCAGAATAGCACGCCACTCCGACACAAGCCACCAGAAGGCTGCTGTGGCTGTTATTATTATAAAAACAAGTAGATCCTAAGGTAAGATCTACTGGAGGAGAAGAGGGACATTTCCTAGTGATGAATAAGCTGTTCGACAGAAACACAAAGCAACCCTAAGTTGTATACACCTAACAACACGGCTTTGTACCACGTGAATGAAAAATGAGCAGAGCGAAGGAGGAATGAACCCGCACCTCCGCTACGGATGCTGACAACCCCCTCTCAGCAACTGATCCGATAAGCAGGGAAAAAAACCAGTAACGTAGGAAACCAGTAGAGTAATACGATTCACCTTCATCTGAGCAATGAGCTCGACGGAGCAGAAAATCCCCCCTGCCCCCGCCCCTGATGGATCTCCATGACACGGGCTGTCACCGCACGTTGGCAGAGTTGTGATTGATTCATTATTAGGAAGGTTCCCCCTCATGCTCATTACACAGACTTTTTTTTTTTTAATAGATTTTATTTATTTTAGAGACAGAGAGAGAGCAAGAGAAAGTGTGAGTGAGCAGAGCGGGGACGGAGGGGGAGAGAGAGAATCCCAAGCAGATGGCAGCTGAGCAGGGGGCCTGACACGGGGCTCAATCCCGGGACCCCGAGATCATGACCTGAACCCAAATCAAGAGTCGGTGCGTCCCCGAGGAGCCCCCCAGGCGCCTCCAGACTTGCTCTCGCGGGAGTCGCTGGCAGGCCGACCTCTCTGCTCCCACGGCCTCAGCGCCCGCGGAGGAAGGAAGGGGCCAGGCCACGGGGATCTGAGTGCCTGAGAGGTACAGAAACAGTGAGGACCTGGATCATGACAACAAAGACTTGTTACGGGGGGTTTGTGGTTCAGAAGCCAGAGCAGCGAGAGCGTAGGAGCCAGTGTGGTTGATGACTAAGGACAGGAGTCAGAGTCCAGACCAGGCACCTGGGGCCGCCGGGCTTCCCTGCCTTGAAGCACGGGTGAGGTAAGGCTGTAAAAGGGGAAATGAGATAAAGAGTGGGCCAGGAAAGTTACAGGAGGCCATGGGGTACAGAGGTTAAGAGGATAGACTTTGGAGCCACACTGCCTGAGGTGGTTTTTTTTTTTTTTTTTAGGATTTTATTTATTTATTCATGAGACACAGAGAGAGGCAGAGACCCAGACAGAGGGAGGAGCAGGCCCCATGCAGGGAGCCCGATGCGGGACTCGATCCCGGGACCCTGGGGTCACGCCCTGGGCTGTAGGCGGCGCTAAACCACTGAGCCCCCCGGGCCGCCCTGTATGGACATTTTTAAGGCTCGCGACGCACGCTGCCAACCTGGTTCTCCAAAAGTTGGGCCCACTGACACCCCCACTGGTGCTGTGTGGTGTACTTCCTGATTTTAAGGTCTTTTAATTGGAAAACAAGACTCCCGAACTTGCCCTGCCTCTGTTACAGATTCGTTTCTCTGAACTCTAGGCCTGCTTTCTTTCGGGCTTTCGGGCCTCCTCCGGGGGGTCATTCGGGCCTTAGGAAGCGGTGGCCTGTGTGGTTTCCCCAGTACTGGCTCCTGTGGGAAGCTCAGCCCGTGCCCCCGCCCCACCCCAGCCTCGATGGATCGAGCCCCCTCGGTGGTCAGGTTGAGGACCCGGCGGGGTGCTGCCCTGCACCCCTGCTCTGGGACTGCCCCGAGCACTGCAGTCCCCTTTGGGGAGGAAGGACAGTCTGTCATTTTGTAGATCTGAGGTCGAGTCGAGTCCACAGGCTGCTTACGAGGATCACCCGGTTGGGAAGAACCAGCGGCGCGGCCTGTTGGTTGACGCGGAGCGTGTGTTGGCTGTAGCCTGCGCGTTCACGTCTCGGATGTTTGCAGACAGAAGCCCCAGTTATTACGAAGGAGCCTTCCAGCGTGTGACACTGCGTGGATTTTAAACTTCCATTCATATTAAACAGAAATTACTTGCGTGTCCAACTGTCACTGTAAGATTTTCATCCATCCAACATTTTAAAGTAAAAGAGTAGCTGCCTCCCTATGCTTTTGGGATAAGTAGCCACATCTCCGTGACCCACGCGACTTTCTGGTCTTATTTCATGCAAACCTCCCCCCTCAAACCTCCTTGACCTTCTTCGTAGACCTGAGAAACAGCATGTTCCCTCTGGCCTCAGGGCCTTTGAACATGCTCTTCCCATTGCCTGGAATAGTCTGCTTCTTCCCGGAAATAACTTCTGACCCAGCAAGTTCCACCCCAGGACCTTCCTCTGCTCAGTCTTAGTGGGAGCTCTTAGAAGAGCTAAAAAATCACACCTTAAGAAAAGGCTCTCCCCGGTGGCCCAGACCATTTCTAGACCGTCTGACGTATATCACGGCATCTTGGATTTGGGTTGTGATGTTTTGTAGTTTGCAATTCAGTGTTTACCCAGGTCATTGTTGTTACCTGTCTGTCTCCGTCCTTGGTCTTTCAGGCCCACGTGGGAAGGGATGGCTTTTCCTGGCCGCTGTGGGCTCGGCTGCAAGCTCAGTGCAAGGCAACTGGACTTGCTGAATGAGGTGCCTGGAAAATGGCCATAAGACAGCTGACGGCTCGGCTAGGTTAGTGGGGTGGCTGCGCATCTTTGCGTGCAAGCTCCTTACAAGGGAACACAGTATTTCTGATGCCTTAGAAGAGTGTCATTCACAGACGGGCAGGTTTCTCACCCACAAGAGATTGGGCCTTGATTCCACCTTTGCCTCAGTCTCATTTAAAAAGGGGAACAAGAAAAAAAAGGGGGGGGAACAAGGGTGGGGGTGACTGAGTGATGGGCACTGAGGTGGGCACTTGACAGGATGAGCACTGGCTGTTATTCTATATATTGGCAAATTGAACACCAATAAAAAATAAATTTATAAATAAAATAAATAAAAAGAGGAACAATATCTTTACATTTCCTTCATCCTAAGACACCATTGACTTTGGGAAGACCGTCTTAAAAACGAACCATACCCCCCCCAAAAAAAAATCAGCATTGCTCCCACATTAAATGTACATATTGCCTGCAAAACACCCAATTCTTGGACATGTTAGCATGTAAAAAAAGGAACATCTTAGAATTTGGATGGCATTTGGAGTCCGTGCCACCAAGGATGCTGGTGGGAACAGAGAGAAGCATGCGTGTTGAGTGAATCGCTAAGTGCCTTTTTGGGGTTTTCATGAAATCACACGGGAGCCTCTCTACTCTACGAGATCACCGCTGAATGTTTCTGGTCCCACGGCCACCCCCGGCCCAGCCACCTCACGCGGACTCCGCACCCCTGTCCCTCCCAGATGAGTCCCAACAGTACAACCCAGCACGGTGCTGCCCTGCAGGCATCCGTCTCCGTCTCAGTTTCGCTCCTCTGGCTCCCCTCGAGTGTCGGGCGAGGCTGGAAAGGTCCACAGCCGCGGAAGACATTGCTCTTCGTTAACACGCAGAGTGAGGTCAACCCCCTAATTAGGCCGGTGTCTGACACGTTCCCACGTCAGGATCCCAGTCTCATTTCCTAGCTTTCCCACAGCTCAACCTTGGTTTATTCCTGACTCCCTGCCAACCTCCCTGATTCCATGTCCTCTGCTTTCTGGAATAATCTCACTCACTCTGACCTCCCTTCGCATACTGTCTGGGCTTATCTACGGCTCTCGACTCCAGGCTTCTGGCTTGGAATGTAGTCAGACGAGCACTGAGCTGTTCCTTCTAGACTCTAAACTCCTTGGAAGCTGGGGCTCCACCTTATTTATCTTTACCTTTTAAAGATTTTTTTTTATTCTTGAGAGGCAGAGACAGAGAGAGAGAGAAAGAGAGAGAGAGGCAGAGACCCAGGTGGGACGGGAGGACCAGGAGCAGATGGGGTCGGGGACCGGGGCCGAGGGCACAGTTGGGTGAGGCCATGCTTCCCGGGACCGCCCTGCTCCCTGGAGCTCCTGGGGCACACAGAGCACCCACTGGACACCCCTGGCCTGAAGACCTGGGCTGACTCCTCTTTTAAGAAAATAGTGTCGTAGAGAATTATCCTAATCTAAAGACCTCGTGATACGTGGAAATGGAAGTTCATGTATTTGAGGGGACCCTAATAAAGCACGTCTGCATGCAACATGGCTTATTCTGTTCCAGGGCTCCCTAGGGTTTTAGGTGGGCTTTTGAAGTAGTGATTTTTTGCATCTTTTAAAATTGTGTACAGATATGATTTCTAAGTCTAATACCTCTTCTTTTTCAGTAACTGAATTGCATTTGTATCTTTATCTGGTGGCAGATGTGTTTCTGAGCATTAACTGCACCGTAAGTCAACGACATGGTCTTGCTGATCGGTAGATGATTTTTAGATTTCTTTTAATTACTGAAAATATGAAAGATAGCAATTCCAAATGAACAACAACAAAGCCAAAAAGCCCTAGTATGTGTAACGACAGGTTCACAGGTCGGGGGATGTGGGTTCCAGCCTCAGCCTGTAGATGCTTGAACTTGATCGTGGGGAGCACGTTGTTTTCTCCTCTCACCCCCTGCCTCTCAGCCGTAGAGCACAGATGGGAGGGTCCTGTCACCCCAGAGATGCAAAGAAATAAAATGTAAAAAGCTCCGCAGACAAAAAGGCCATATGTGCATTCAAATTAAATTGTGAGCCGAGGGGCTCCTGGACGGCTCAGTGGTGGAGCATCTGCCTTCGGCCTAGGTCGTGACCCCGGGGTCCCAGGATCGAGTCCCGCATCGGGCTCCCTGCGTGGAGCCTGCTTCTCCCTCTGCCTGTGTCTCTGCCTCTCTCTCTGGGTCTTAAGAATAAATAGATAAATAATCTGTAAAAAAAAAATAAATTGTGAGCCTAAGATGTTTCTAGGTGCTGCAGTTTCTGTGTAGGTTCCTTATAGAGGAAACTCCATCTCAGTGACAGGTAGCAAATTGCTCATCTGTTATAAAAGTCGGCAAAAATCCTTTATCTTTCCCTCTTTCCCTGCAATCCCACCTTCATTTTTCAAGCGCCGCAAGAAATGGCCTTGCTTTTGGGGACAGACGTCTTGCGGGTGGCCATTCTGTGTGTGTGTGTTCTGTGTCGCCTCAAGCCTTGGCTCCGTGCCGCTGGCGTCCCAGGGGAAGGTCGCCTGCCGGACTGCTCCACGGAATGAGGTCTTACTCCTGAGCCTAGTTTTCCTGCATTATTTTAACCAGAGGCCAGTAGACATCAACAGGTAGATAACCTCTCCTCAAGCTTTGGAAGGTTTCTTGGGTAGAGGCTGTTCAGCGAGAACTGTCACTCTCCAGCTCTTTCCAAACCGTGTGATTTTTATCTAAATAGAGTTATTTGCTTTAAGGATTTTTCTAAACCGATTACTTTCCTATAAGAGACTTTCAATTGAAATAATACGTTTCTCATTATGTAGTTACTTTCATCGCTGGAGACTCAAAATACTTGAAAAATACCTTAAACTCCTCCGCAAGGACCTCTGTCACGTTTGTAGACTTCACACGTGGGGACACGCGGTGACCGTCTGATACCTTGCCGTCCTATTAATAAGATCCCGAAGCAGCCAGGGGGGCCCTGCACCCTGACTGTGTCACGGCGCTCTGCGGGATGCTGGGTCACCCTGGCCGGGGCTGCAGGGTGACGGCCGTCCTAGAGGAGCATCACCGGCCGCCCCGACCTGCGGGTGCCACCTGGCCGCCGCTCAGCCCAAGGGTGCCCCGGCCCCGGCCCCAGGCCCCGGCCCCTTTGCTTCCCCGTGCACTTGCCAGAAGCCTGGCCGCGGGGCTGGAACCCAACCTGCAGGCCCATCCCTGGGCTGCAGCCGCATCTATGCACACCCGAGGCCAGCCTCGCGGCGCCCCAGTGGCCCCGACCGCTGCCACCGTCTCAGATCCCCCGGGGACGCTTCCTTAGCGCCTTCTGTTTGAGACATTGGACGCTGCTCAGTGGCCGGGAGGTTTCCGTCCTCCTGGAAGGTGAGAAAGCGTCGTCGAGTGGGAGAGTGACCGTGTGGCCTGGACGGGAATCTCCACAGGGTTTCGCTTTACAGTGCGAGGGTTTTTAAAGATTTTATTTATTAGAAAGAACGAGAGCAAGCGAGAGAGGGAGAGAGAGCAGAGGGAGGCAGAGGGGGGCAGAGGCAGGCTCCCCACTGAGCACAGAGCCTGACCCGGGGCTCGGCCCCGGGACCCTGAGGTCACGACTTGAGCCAAAGGCAGACGCTGAATCAATGGAGCCCCCCAGGCGCCCCCACAAGATTAAGATTAATCTTCATTAAAATTAAAAGCAAAAGAGACCTTTCTAGAACTGATATATTTTTACTTAAAAACAGTTGCTTAATCCAAGGTGGGCTTTTCTCCCCTTCCACGGGGAAGGCCTCTTGAGTATTAATGGAGCTTAGTGGGTATAGTTCTTTTATTCACAGGACGCCAGTGCCTAGGACGATCCATTTCAGTAGCTAAGGGAAATTTCCTCTGGCTAGAGCCTAAAACAGCTATTTGCTCAAGATCCTAATAGTTAATGGCACTTGTGTCATGGAAATGCCTCGAGTCCCTTCCGTGTTTGTCCTGCCGTTCAGCAAGGGCTTTACATCCACCCTAGTGCTGTTGCCTGACGGGACGGTGTTGCCCCGCTGACAAGATAACTGGCTGCTCGCGGCTCAGGAGAACGGCTTCAGGGTCCCTTGCAAGTTGCCTTTGAGCACGTGGAGCGAGAGCAGCGCGGGGCCCACCCCACGGCCACGCACAGCGGCCACCGGACCCGAGTGGAACGTCAAGGGACACTGTGCACGGGGATCATGGAACATGGGTGTGCGGCAGGGAAGGGGAAAGGGCCTCCCAGTGATTCCTGAGATCATATTTGTATTTGTGACAATTTCCTTTCTTGAGGTGTGTGAATTAGCAGCTATTTAGTTCTATAGAAAGTGTCCTCTGGGGCGCCCGGGGCTCAGTGGTGCAGCGGCTGCCCTCGGCCCAGGGAGTGACCCCGGGGTCCTGGGATCGAGTCCCGCATCGGGCTCCCTGCATGGAGCCTGCTTCTCCCTCTGCCTGGGTCTCTGCCTCTGTGTCTCTCAGGAATAAATAAATAAAATCTTTAAATGAATGAATGAGTGAATGAATACATTAAAAAAAAATAAAAATAAATAAATAAATAAATAAATAAATAAATAAATAAATAAATAAATAAATAAATAAAAATTGTCCTGTGAACGAGTCCACTACTATGAAAGCCTGCTAATCACAGGGTGATAATTGCACTAGGTTTCTTCACTTTTTTCAGACGCTTTCTTACCAATATTCTGCGTTGGTGAGGTAGCAGGCCTTCTAGAAGGCCGTGGTCTAAGGTGGCATTTCCCTAACTGATTGTTCTTCTTGGAACTCCAGTGTCTCACAAAATGTTAATCGTGGTTTCATGAGAAAAAGATTTTTTCAGGCTGTATTAATCAGGGTTCTCCAGAGAAACAGAACTGTTCAGGTGTATATAAATAGAGCTTTATTATAAGAAATCAGCTCACGTGGTTATGGAGGTCGACAGCTCCAAAATCTGCAGTGTGAGCCAGCGGGTGCAAGACCCAGGAGAGCCGGTGTACCAGTGAAGTCTGAAGGCCTTATGCTGGGAAATTCTCTCTTGGTTGGTCTTCTTGTTCTACTCGGGGCTCCAACTGATTGGATGAGGCCCACTCACATTGTGGAGGGAATCTACTTCCATCACAATCTACTGATTTAAATATTACTGTCATCCAAAACACCCTCTGAGTCGAAAAATAAAACTAACCATCACAAATCCGCCCTTTGTCAACATGGCACCTGTAGGCATCGCTTTAAACCATACGTAACCACCAAATTAAGACAATAACAAGGTCATAATTCTGCTGACGAGATACAAAGATCGCGTATACAATCTAATACCTGCCAATTCTCTCTCCAGATGAGGCCGCAAAGTCCTGGAATGATCTTCATTCTTCTTGGTACCCTGTCGCCTAAATACGATGATGTAAAGTCAACAACACTTACTATGATACAAAATCAATACATCTTGTGTTACATGAAAAGGGGATAAGAGGGGGGGAAACGGAAGTACTTGCTTCATGCACGCACACACCCCTACACAAACACACACACATTCAAAACAAAATGAGGAAATACTCCTGCAAATTGCAGTCCTCATTCCTGCAACTGGCCACGTGGTAGTAGTTGGCACCGGCAGCGCCCTTCTTTCACCATCTACCCTGTATTCCCTTTGCCTTTGGCCAGCATCACCATCTGAGCTGCTCAAGGGTTTTGTTGTTGTTGTTTTTAACCTTGTGGGGTAATCCACACCTTCATTCCTGAAGGGTCTGGGCCATGAGTAGTCCTGCCTGGATTGGGTTGTTATGCTTTACCAGTGATCTGCATCACAGGTCACGGTAATCCCACCGTGAGGCCCCTCCTGTCTCCCAGGGATGCTCTTCCTCAGCTCCACTGGGAGCAGCAGCCCAATTGTCCCTTGGCGGCCAGGATGATAACTCCAACCTGTAATGTGACTCCCTATTTTGCCTATTGCTTTGGGGGCATGAGGAGCCCAAAATGGCCAAGTAGCAGCCTTAGCTTCTGGTTCAGTGGAATCGCTGTTGTGTCTCCTGGTGGAAGCATTCCTCCCTTTGGAACTAGGACATCTAGGCCAGCAGGCCTGGAGTATAAGGCCCTGGGGGCAGGAAGCAGAAGCTTTGTAGGTGGGTTACTAGAGGTAAGAGTGAGTGATGCCACCTGGACCTGTGAATCCTAGCTCCCGAGACCACAGCAGTGTGTGTTAGGAACCGATTTAGAGCACAGACAGCCCCCTGGAGAGCCTTGCTCCCGTCCCTCAAAGGACTACAGCCTAGCTGGTGCTGTAACTCAGTCTTCAGAAGGGCGTTTTGCCATTCCACTGAACCAGCTGTTTCAGGGCGATGGGGAACATGGTAAGACCAGTGCGTTCCTTGAGCATGGGCCCACCGTTGTACTCCGTTTGCCCTGAAGTGGGCAACAACAACAGAAACCATGCTGTGGGGAATGCCATGATGGTGGAGAAGGTGTTCTGTGGGTTCATGGATGGTAGTTTTGGAAGAAGCGTTCCATGCAGGGAAGGCAAGGCTATATCCAGAGTAAGTGTCTGTTTCAAGAACAAAATGCCGCCCCTTCGTGATGGAAGCTGTCCACCGTAGTCAACCTATTGCCGGAGAGCTGGCTTATTGCCTCACTTACGTACCAAGTCTTTATTAGTCAGGGTTTTCTGGAGAAATATGAGTGATGGGTTGTATATACATGGAGAAAGAGATTTATCAGAAGAAACTGGCTTGCACACTTATGGAGGCTGGCACGTCCAAAATCTGTGGGCTGGCAGGGTTGAGATCCAGGAGAACAGATGACTCAGTCCCAGTCTGAAGGCTGGAGACTAAGGAAAGCCAGTGGTGCAGATGGGATGTGAAGGCATCTGCTAAAGAATCCCATCTTGCTCAGGAGCCCAGTCATTTGTTCCAGTCAGGCCTTCAGCTGATGGGCTGAAGCCCACACACATCATGGGGGACGATCCACTTTACTCAGAGCTCACCAATTTGAACGTTAATCTCATCCAAAAACACCTTCCAAGTTAACCATCAAACTGGCAAACGCAACAACAACAACAAAATGAGAGGAGGGAACACTGCAGGTTGCCATCCTCTCACGGAGGGAGAACCGTCGTACACATCATCATAAGTGTTAATGAACATTAATGTCAGGCCTTGGGAAGTCCTGCAGTGAAGATGCCTTTTCATGTTTGTATAACCCTATCCTGCCTAAAATTATTTGCTCATAGGAAACCCCGCCCCCCCCCCCAAATTTTTTTGTTTTCTGTGAAAACTTGTTTCCATTTTGCTGTACACCTGTGTTTGGAGAAACACAGTCAGATGAAAAGCTGGTCTATGGGATGGTGTCTGTTAGAGCAACTGGCTGGTTTGGGGATTAGATTGATGACAGTAACCTCATTAACAGGCTTCATCACCCGAGAGTCTAGTAGCCTCAGTGGGGGTTTACGCATTTGATTTGTTAGGTGCCTACTATCCGCTCTGTTCACTAAAGCATGGTGCCAGCGCAGCGAGTGAGGGGTAGCGAGGGGGTGGAAGCGTGCTGCTAGAGTCCCCAGGGCCGGGCCGGGGAGCCCCACTTCCTGACGGAAAGGCTGGGTGGGCACAGCAGGGGCAGAGAGCACGGCGGCCGCCACCAGTCGGGGCTCGAAGAGGGCCCCGCATGGACCCCACGCACCGCTGCTGACATGGGGGACGGCAGGTGCCCTTCCGTCCTCATCAGTGCTGAGTGAAAACCAGCATCCGCGAAAGGCACAGAAAGCGAGAGAATTCTCATAAAAGGAATCGCTCAGCCATCGCTTTTCCCACTTGCGAGCTCGTAGGTTCATGACGTCTCTTAACTCAAGGCAGTAACGAAGCAATCTCTCCTGAGATACCGTGGCTCCCTGGGGCCCTTCTGGAAACATCCACACGGCCCAGAGCAGGCGTGTCTGTGAAGCCGCGGCCACCTCGGTACCATCTCCCGCTTCACTCATTTCCCTTCTCCCTTCACTCCCGCGGCCCCGGTACCAGGTCAGCTTTGCCTGGGGCGGCTTTCTTTTAGGGAAGCCGAGAGGACCATGCCAGGGTTGTCCAATCGAGGTCATTGTGCCTCACTCATGACTTTCTTGTCTACGCGAGGAAGCAGAGTAGACCTGGGAATGGAATCATAACCTCATCACACAGGGGAAGCCTTCGAGGCCTTGCTGCCCGAGCAGCACGAGGCTGTGGCCGCGCGTGCAGAGGCGTAAAGAGAGTGGCTGTGTCGGGGCCTTGTCCCTGGAGCCCTGGTCTGGGTGGACGGTGCTGCTGCAGGGCCCACCTCGCTGGCCGCCCGTCGGTTGGAGCGCTGCCCACACCACCTGCCCCCTGAGCCCCCCACGGCCCTGCCCTCTCCAGGGTGTTTCTGGGCGGTTCTGGCCAGCCTGAGCTGCCTGTCTCCTCTGCTCCAGGCCTTCCCCAGGAGCCAATGACTGCTGTTGTTGGGAGCCCTCCCGTTACAAAGCCTGTGGATGAGCACTGGGTGTTACACTATATGTTGGCAAATTGAATTTAAATAAAATTTTAAAAATTAAGACGACGACAACAACAACACAAAGCTTTATGGGTTTGGCGTGCTCTGCTCTGCCCTACTTTCCCCATAAACTCTGTAACGTTAGTGCCAGAGTTTTGAGAACGGGGGGTGTGTTCTGGAACGCACACGACTCAATCGAGCAGAAATGTCAGTGTCTCTTTTCAAGGAGACATGAAATAAAGACTTGTTGGGTGAATTAAATACACTACACACATTTCTAGGGGTACGCAGGGTGGCTTGGCCCCATCGTCGTATGACTGTGGTTTTTACTGTCTGTCCACAGCAGGGAAGATTTAAAGCTCTCACACTGCAGCTAGTTAAGAAAGACAGACTTCCCCCCATGGCAGTAAGTGCATCGCTAGGTGTGCAGTAGGCCAACCTCACTGCTCCCCCCGAATCCACTTTTCCCTTCTCCCTCGTGTCTGGGCCTTGAGACACTGGATGGACTGGGCGTGGTCACTTGTGACTCTTGCCGTCTGGTCTCCTGTTGGATCCAGCCTGTGGGATGCCACGGACGGATGAGGTGCTCACACCTTAGTGCTTCCATTTGTGTGCACACCTACTTCCCGCTGCGATCTGTTGGCCTAACAACTTTCTCTGAAGATTTGTGTGTTTTTCAACCATCGGTAGGGAAACGAGTGACACAATTTATTGACTCTTGTTATAATCATCCTCGGCTCATTAGAAATTCGCAAGAAACGGAGGGGAGGGTATTTCACTGTCTTCAGATGAAGCGAAGGTCATCTTTTCCTTGCAAATGTGTATCTAAATAAATAACACAATAGAATGCAATTTTGAAAAAGTGCCATTTAAAACATAATTCCATCTGTTTTTAATGACTCAGAAGATACTTTAGTAGACAGCAGGGTGGGTTGTGAGTGACAATTATAATTCTACTAAAGATATATGAGAATTCTGGTTAATAGAAACCAGGCAGCAGAATTTTCTACACGTTGGGTCTAATAATCCTGTACGTGTTTACTATAAAAATTCTCTATGAACAATGCTGAATAACTAACAGAACACAGACCCAGAAAAATGGCCTCCTGGTAGATTTTATATTTTTGAAGTAAAGTGAGAAATATTTGTTGACGGTCTCCAGTGTTCCAGACATTACTCTGGTGTGTTTACTTATTTCCTTTCCTCCTCAGGGCAACTCAACGAATTGTTCTTGTTTTTGCTTTTTTTTTTTTTTTTTTTTTTAATTTCTGTTTTAAAGAGTAGGAAAAAGGCTCAGAGAAGTCAAGAAACCAGCCCAAGATCACATACCTGGTGAGGGCAAGGCCTGGAGGAAAGCCTGGTCAGTTCGATTTTAAAGTTGCTCGTTCACTGGACCAACCGCCAGGCAAAGGATTGTCAAATGAGAATTCGAGAATTCCCGGCTTGGCTTTTCTGAGCTTTCATGGTTTTGAGTGATCCTGAAGAGGTTAATCCCAGCCATCAATGACCGCGAGGGCTTCTCTATTTCTTCCTTTCGGATTGAACGGATTCTTTTATTTTTTATTTTTTTACAGATTTATTTTTTATTGGTGTTCTTAGGACTGAGGCGTCGCCGCAGGCCCCACCCTGCAGGGGCCTAATGTGCTGGCTGAGTCTGCAGGACGATCCTCCACGGTGACGGCTGCGGGTCACGGCGCTGGGAGGCCCTGGATTGAACTCCTTACCCAAGGAGGGGGTAGGAGGCCGTCCCTTCACGGGCACCTACAACGCTGGGCATCGAATCACGGAGTCTGAGAGCTGGAGGCGAATACTTATTATGAAAACGATAATTTTTACTTACTCTTGAAGACCTGTCTCAAAACAGTAGACGCTACTCGGCAGGCAAAAGGCAATCTTTATTCTTCGTGTCCCGTAAACGAGGCAAGCAGCTCCGCGTGAGAAGTGAAGGAAAGGCTTAGTTGTGGATATTTTATGTTCCTCGGGCTTATATCCAAGTAGACGTTAAATCCCGAGGGTGACCCAGAGCTGGAAGGTCACTCCAGGCTCGCCCGGTGGACACGGCCAGCAGGGGCACGAGCGGCGGGCGGCATCCGGACTGGGGTGCATGCGTGGGCACCCACGAGGCCTTTACCTGGAGCTTGATGTTGGTCGACAAGCTAGTCAAGGGGGAGAGGGAGTTTCTACGAGGAGGCACGCCACGAGCTCCCTAGGTCAGGGGGAGGGTGTGTGCGTTGCCCAGCCTGGTGCCCCTTATGTCAGACCGGGGACAAGCTTGTGTTGCTTAACGCGAGGGTCGACGTGGAAAACCAGCCCCATGTGAGGTCCTACGCGAGAGAATTCTGCAGACATGTGGCTTCAATGCAGGCTAATTTTGAAATATTCTTTCCCTCTGAGTCCATCATGCTTGGGTTTAAAACATTTAGGGGTTTGCTCTGCTGAGCCATGCGCGGGTCACGGTGGTGGGACGTGAAGGATGAAGGCATTCTCTGTCCCTTCAGTATTTATTCAGCGTTCGATCTCCAGCTTCTAGAACAGTGCCTGCAGTACTTGGTGCTCGCTGAATGGATGGATGACTGGATGGGGGGAGGGAGGAAATAATGAATAAACTTCCTGCATGATGGAGGGGGGCAGGGAGGAGCTCTACCGTACCCCACCCCGTGTCCTCCAGGCTGGGCCCAAATGCGAGGCGTGTGGATGATCGGGTTCTACAAGCTCCCGCACACTTGCCCTTCCCCGCCCGCCCCCAGTGGGCATTAGCACTTGATCTCCCCCAGACCCGAACCATGGGACCCACGGGGCCTTCGGGACAGGAAGGGTGAACCCCAGCATATCCATCTTCTAGTTCCCTGGGTCAGAGCGGCTCCTGGAGCATTCACAGAAAAGCACATGTGGCGTCCACCTGGAGATGGGGCGGAGGAGGGAGTCGCCCCGCGAGGCTGGGAGGCCGTTTCAGCAACGCAGGTGAGAGCTGCGGACGGCTTGCGAGCAAACACAGGTGGTGGGAATGGCCCGGAGGTGACGTGTTCTGGAAATATTTGTAGGGAAGATCATCAGCTCTTATTGGACTCATCATATCCTGCCCTGAGGCCTTAGATGTCCCCAAATAAAGTGAGTTTATAGTTTCCAGTTGAGAATGTTGGATAGACACCAGCTATTGCTAGGAACTGGTTTTTTTAGAAGGGCCACTACATTCATTGTTTTTGAATTTCTGTACCATCTGTTTGCTTCTACAATGTGTGTCTTTCCAGCCTCAACAGAGACCTATTGAAATGGCATTTAATTCAGAATTTTTGCACCTATGAAGTCACGGCAACTTTTCCTGTCGCCCTAGCATTGCACACCCCCACCCCCCACCCCCACTTTCTTTTTAGCCATGACGGGCTCCGTGTATCGCAGGAACACCATGCCCTATAATCTTGATTGTAATCCCTGGAAGGAAAAACTTTAAAACTCACAGGCACCCTTAAAACGCATGCGTGATCTCCTCGCCCCTGATCCGTAGGCTTGCAGGAGATGGAGGCTGTAGCAGAGAAGGGGCATGTCTGGTGTCAGGACCCCGAGCCATCTTAATTAATCAATTAACTAATTAATTTTAAAGATTTGCATATCTATTTTAGAGAGAGAGAGAGACGGGGAGGGGCCGAGGGAGAGGGAGAGATTCCCTGCGGAGCACAGAGCCTGACCTGGGCCTTGACCTCACAACCCTGAGTCGCTACCAGAGTGGAAACCAAGGGTCCGTTGCCCAGAGGACTGTGCCACCCAGGCAACGACCGTGCCACCCAGGCACCCTCCAAGACATTTTGAAGGCAGAGACTCAGGGCTTCCTCTGCTCCTCCCATGAATTCCCTAGTTCTTTTCTGGAACTCTGAAGCTTCCTTCCCTGGTGATTCCCTGCAGTGGCCAACAGCTTCAGGGCCTGCCCTGGCCCCGGTGGGTAATGCCCGCCTGCTCGCCAGCCACTGTCCGGTCATACCAGGAAGGTTGCTTAGACCAGAGTCAGTTCACCCGCGAGGATGCAGGCTCTGTGCACCTGCCCTCCTGCTCTTACATGTCTTCTGTACTCAGCCCACCCGCATGGCTTCTCCGATCTGTGCCCCTTGCTTAGCCTCACTCCTGGGTACGTCTTCCCGTCCTCAGCGTCCCCAGTACAGACCTATCACTCGCTGCATGAGTGTGGGCCCGGGACGCCTCGCCAGCTGGGGGCCTTCCCTGTGCTCTCTGGTTTGGTGTCGAGCCTCAGGCCTTAATCTTGCTGTTGCCCCTTCCCCGGTGGTCCTGCCCTCTGGGCTTCACGTCCCTGGGCAGCAGCGAAGCCATCGGCCTGGCTGTCTCCACTTGGGACTTTTTGGCAACAAGAAGTTGTGTCCTAGTTCCTTGTATTGCTATTCAGGACACCCCTCGGGGCACCTTTTCTTTGGCCCACACTGGGGCCCAAGATTTCTAAGTTCTACCTCTACTGTCATTCATCGACTTTAAAAATTCACCCTCTTAAGCAGAAATTTCATTCAACGACCCTATCTAGTGTGATTACAGCTTCTAGATTTAACCTGTGCTCACTGGTCTGTATTTACGGAGGAAATCTGCTTACCGGGCACTTTCTGTTTTCTCTCTTGAAAGGCAGAAGTTACTTCTCTGCTTTCATTACTGTGTAATGTGACCAACGCCACCGGCCTGCTGTAAGGCATCCAGGAGGACATCTGGAGACAGCGGATCCACCGATGACTATGGAAAGGTAATTTCTTTGTGAAATGGGAGGAATAGTAGGAAAACACTAGTGTGCTTTCTCTCCTGCACTTCTTTTGAATTTGTTGTCGTACCCCCAACGGCACCGAGGTGCCCGTCTGCCTCATGCTTGTGCCACTGTGACAACTAATGGGGGATTTGTTGACAATTAAAAAGCTAATGTCAAGGGAAATCAAAAAACTAATACTCAGATTCTGGCATTCAGAATAGGCTCTTGCTACTAAGCAATAGACCTGAAAGCCATGTTTTGCTGAGAGGAGATGCCCAAATTAGCACATTGAGGTCTGAGGCCCAGCCCTTCTGTTCCTGAAGTTATGGGGAGAAGAGGGAGGGAAAGGCCCAGAAAAAGGAAGGAATAAGATGTGTAGTCTTAAAAAAAAAAAAAAAAAAAGATGTGTAGTCTCTCCCCACCCCTAGCTTTATTGAGGAATAATTAACAATTAAAAATTGTATATATTTAAGGCCTACAGTTGTGTAGTCTATGTGTACATCGTGAGATGATCGCCACAGTCTAGGTAATTAATATACGCAGCCCCTGACATCACTTCCTTTTTCTTTATCTCTTAGTGAGAACACCTAAGAGTTACCCCCCAGCCAATTCCAGGCACGCAATACAGTGTTTTTATTTATTATTTATTTATTTATTTTGGTCTTTTCTTTTTTTTTATTTTTTTATTTTTATTTTTTTAATAAATTTATTTTTTATTGGTGTTCAATTTGCCAACATATAGAATAGCACCCAGTGCTCATCCCGACAAGTGCCCCCCTCAGTGCCTGTCACCCATTCACCCCCACCCCGCCCTCCTCCCCTTCCACCACCCCTAGTTCGTTTCCCAGAGTTAGGAGTCTCTCCTGTTCTGTCTCCCTCCCTGATATTTCCCACTCATTTTCTCTCCTTTCCCCTTTATTCCCTTTCACTATTATTTATATTCCCCAAATGAATGAGAACATATAATGTTTGTCCTTCTCCGATTGACTTACTTCACTCAGCATCATACCCTCCAGGTCCATCCACGTCGAAGCACATGGTGGGTATCTGTCGTTTCACAATACAGTGTTTTTAAGTCCTCACGTCGTGCACTCTGTCTCCGGAACTTCGTCATCTCGTGTAACTAAGACTTTGCACGCCTTGACCAGTACGTCCACGTTTTCCCTCCTCTCCGACTCCTGGCAGCGCCACTTTACTTGCTGTTTTAGATTTCACGTGTGAGTGACGTCATGCACTGTTTGTCTTTCTGTGTCTGACCCTCACTCCGCACGTGAAATGAGGTTCGTCCATGTTGTTGCAAATGGGAGCGTTTCCTGCTTTTCTGAGACGCTGAATAATATTCCATGGACAGATGCACATTTTATTTATCCATTTATCTGTTGATGTACGTTTGGCTCGCTTTCATGTCTTGGCTGTTGCGAATCACGCTGCACATGGGATGCAGACCTGTCTTTGCGACAGTGATCTCATGTCTTTCAAATATGTGCTCGGGAGTGGGAGTGCTGAATCATGTGGTAGCTCTATTTTCAATTTTCTGGAGCCTCCATACTGTTTGGCATAACAAGTGCACCAGATTAGACGCACAAGGTTCCTTCTTCTCCACATCGCCTCGATCATATCTTTCTGGGAAAGAATCCAGAGAAAGGAAGGGTGTCTTGTAAGTTGAGGTGATGCTGAGAGTGCGAGGGTTTTGCTCCAGTTTTGTGTTTGGAGCTCTGGGGGGAGATTGTCCTGCAGGCAACATGTTCCCTTGTGAACCTGGGGACAGCCTTCTCCAGTAACACACAATGGGCCAGGATCATTGGCCTGAGTTGCCCTTGCTTCTTGGAGAGGGGCATGAGTGGGGCATGAACGGGGCATGAGTGGGGCATGAACCGGGCATGAGTGGGGCATGAGTGGGGCATGAACGGGGCATGAGTGGGGCATGAACGGGGCATGAGTGAGGCGTGAGTGGGGCATGAACGGGGCATGAACGGGGCAAGAGTGGGGCATGAACCGGGCGTGAGTGGGGCATGAGTGGGGCATGAACGGGGCATGAGTGGGGCGTGAGTGGGGCACGAACGGGGCAAGAGTGGGGCATGAACGGGGCATGAGTGGGGCGTGAGTGGGGCATGAACGGGGCATGAACGGGGCAAGTGTGGGGCATGAACCGGGCATGAGTGGGGCATGAGTGGGGCATGAACGGGGCATGAACGGGGCATGAGTGGGGCATGAGTGGGGCATGAACGGGGCATGAGTGGGGCATGAGTGGGGCATGAACGGGGCATGAACGGGGCATGAGTGGGGCATGAGTGGGGCATGAACGGGGCATGAGTGGGGAGTGAGTGGGGCATGAACGGGGCATGAGTGGGGCATGAGTGGGGCGTGAACGGGGCATGAGTGGGGCATGAGTGGGGCATGAACGGGGCATGAGTGGGGCATGAGTGGGGCATGAACGGGGCATGAGTGGGGCGTGAGTGGGGCATGAACGGGGCATGAACGGGGCAAGTGTGGGGCATGAACCGGGCATGAGTGGGGCATGAGTGGGGCATGAACGGGGCATGAACGGGGCATGAGTGGGGCATGAGTGGGGCATGAACGGGGCATGAGTGGGGAATGAGTGGGGCATGAACGGGGTGTGAGTGGGGCATGAGTGGGGCATGAACGGGGCGTGAGTGGGGCATGAGCGGGGCATGAACGGGGCATGAGCGGGGCATGAACGGGGCATGAGTGGGGCATAAGTGGGGCATGAGTGGGGCGTGAATGGGGCATGAGCGGGGCATGAGTGGGGCGTGAACGGGGCATGAGTGGGGCATGAACGGGGCATGAGTGGGGCATGAGTGGGGCATGAGTGGGGCGTGAACGGGGCATGAGCGGGGCATGAACGGGGCGTGAACGGGGCATGAGTGGGGCATGAACGGGGCATGAGTGGGGCATGAACGGGGCATGACTGAGGCATGTGGGGCATGAACGGGGCATAAATGGGCAGGGACACAGAAGGGGGCTGAGTCAGGGGCTGCAGTTCAGCTCAGCCCCATCTCGCTGTGGTGAGGGGGCAGGTGGGCCTTCAGGAGAGGCCAAAGGAGGATCACTCAGGCTTAGAGCTAACGGACGTTGTGCTGGAGGCTCAGGGCTTCCAGCGCCTGTGGGAAGGGAGATTGGTCTGTGGGCAGAGAATACCTGGCCAGGTGTTACTAATGATGTGTTCTGACCTGATAGAGGAAAATTAAAGCGTAGTGCACAGGCTCACATTTTCCTTAGTAACAAAACCAGGAGGACGTCTTCAAGAAGTTGACGATAGTTGCATCATTTGTTAGAGTTATAGATGATCTTGCCTTTTCCTTTTCTGCCTCTCTATTTTTTAAATATATTTTGTTATGGGAAAGTGTTAATTTTATTTAAAAAATAAAACTTTCTTTAAATAACCAAAAAGAATCATACCAGACACCTTTAATATTACTTAATATTTCAAAGCCATCGCTAGAAGTCTATGGACATAAATCTCTCTTTAAGTTCTTTAACACATGCATATAATGTCACACAAATAGGATTGTACTTTTAAAATCCAGCCTCCTTTATTCTTCTCCTTTCCACCTTTCTTCTCCACCTGCATTGGCCCTATGGTCCACTTCCCCGTGCAAAGCCTTAGCAACCTGGTATGTAGGCTTCAGTATGGTTTTCCTTGCAGCTATGTACAAAGACGTATGAGTATTCATACAGACACCTGTACATCGTGCACTACATACAGACATTTAAACACACATACAGGTAATTATTATTATTAGGGTAATACTATGAAGACATCTCTGCATTTTATCTTTTGTCCTCACTACCATCTCCTGGAAAACGTTCCCAGTTAACCGGCATGACTCCAGTTCATTCTTTTAATGTTCCTGTAATGGACCACCTGGTGGCTCAGTAGGTGAAGCATCCGCCTTTGTCTCAGGTCATGATCTGAGGGTCCTGGGATCGAGCCCCACATCAGGCTCCCTGCTCGACGGGGAGTCTGCTTCTCCCTCTCCCTCTACCCCTCCCCCTTGTTCGTCCTCACTCTTTCTCAAAAATAAATAAATAATAAAATCTTTAAAAAAATAATGCCTGTGTAACATTTTATGGTTGTTGTCATAATTCCTTCTCCCATCTGTAAAATATTTGGACATATTTTTCTTGATTCTTGGAGATGTTGGCTATTTGGCCGCCCTCATTTGAAAGCTTATTATGTGTTCTATATTTGAAATAAGTTTAGCAATGAAGTGTTATTCATCTAATGATGTTTAATACACCTAGATTGGGGATCCCTGGGTGGTTCAGCGGTTTAGCACCTGCCTTTGGCCCAGGGCTTGATCCTGGAGTCCCGGGATCGAGTCCTGCGTTGGGATCCCGGCATGGAGCCTGCTTCTCCCTCTGCCTGTGTTTCTGCCTCTCTCTCTCTCTCTCTGTGTGTGTGTCTATCATGAAGAAATAAATAAATAAATCTTTAAAAAAATAATACACCTAGATTTTTATCCACTTAGTTCTAAAGACATTCAAATATGCTCTTGTATCTTGGAGCTACGACAATACTTCTTGGCTAAAGTCAGTGGTATGGAGTGAAATTGTAGGGCAGGTAATGAGCAAATATTTGAGAATCTCTGTTATGTAAGATACAAACTTCACTTTAATTAGTGGTTTGCCACAAAACCCCTTAGTTGACTTTGTGTGAGGGATTTCTGTGGAGGGAGTAGAGCTGGTTCAAGATCAAGAAGGTGGTGACTTCTATTTCATTAATCAATTGTTGGAAGATGGGCTTGATCTTCAGAAGGCAATAGGGTTTTTACGGTTTTATTGATGTTTTTGTTACACATAATAACATAGACAGTACTATACATATAGGTTTACTCATAGGTATAGGCTGTATCTGATTTTTTGAGGTTAGTAAAATAACATCACCTGCTTAGTGTCAAACTCTCCTTGGTCTACAGCAATTACCTTGTACCCCAAAGATTTGAGTTGTTTACCACCAATATCTGAGATAACTCTTCATTATACATGGAAGTCTAAATTTTTGAAAGGTTATATACATCTAAATCTTCACTTAAGGGGCGCCCGGGGGTCTCAGTGGTTGAGCATCTTCCTTCGGCTCAGGGCATGACCCCGGGGTCCCGGGATCGAGTCCCACATCGGGCTCCCTGCGGGAAGCCTGCTTCTCCCTCTGCCTGGGTCTCTGCCTCTCTCTCTGTGTGTCTCTCATAAATAAATGAATAAAATCTCTAAAAAATAATGTCTCCACTTAATTTTTTTGGACTTTTTTGGGTGAGAATCTTATTGACAGCCGATGAAGACTATACTTTTTATTTGAGTGTGCCAAGAGCTTTAAATCACGTCAACCGAATGTGATAAAATATCGCTTAGCTGAGTTAACTCGGGTGACAGTTTATAAATCACTTCCTATCATTTTAACCACAGGAAGGAGAGGTTGTTAGCCAGTTATACACGCCTTAAATGTCTGACTGTGGCTTCTATTACAAACAAAAATTGGGAAACGTATTCATCCACCGTCATAAAGTTTTGACTATATTTAAACCAGCACATAATGAAAGTTTTTTCTTAAGCTTAAGTTTAAAACCACGCGTGGGAGCAAAGAGGTTTGCTAATGTTGAAGAGAGGTCTCTAGACACACGGACAGTTTGTAATGTGTGTTGGATAAGATCGACTTTTTAAGCAAAAACTTTCATTTCCTCTTTGCAGGGAGTGGAAATAGAATTACCTGAGAATCTACCCAATATACTCATTACTGTATTAGTCATTTGACTCTGGACAGAAGTCCGGGTGCCCTTCACACAGTGAAGACACTTAACTAAAAGGGAAATTAAGGTTCGGGTAAAGCTAATGGCCCGGAGAGAGTGGCAGGGTCTCCTTCGTAATAACAGGGCGTAATTACAAGCTTTGCCTTTGGAATGTTTTTCTACCGTCACATCTCCTCTCCGAGGCTGGCAGAGAGGTGGGATAGAGGCAGCTGCGGTGAGAGGCCTGTGCGAGAGAGTGTTCTCCACCACCCCCGCGGCCCTGCCAGTGTGGGCTGAGATCCGGCCCTGCTCCACCTCCAGCCTGACTCACGCGCTGCGGCCCCGCACATCCCGTCTCTGCCCTGTGTGTCCCGCGGGCGGGGCTGCCCGGCCTCCTCCTGCCTGGCTCACTGTCGGGGGCTTCAGGAGCTGGAAATCAGAGACAACGTGGCAGCCCTGCCTTATCTGCTTCCTCTACGGATGATTGAACTGACCCAAGGAGATTGAGTGTCATGTGGGCACACCTGCATGGGGACGCAGGTCTGATCCCGTAGATCTGTGTCCTCTCTACCCCTGGGACCACTCCACCACGTAGCCATGATTCTCCTTCCTGGAGGCTCACCTCCGTGGAATTCCTGGGGTCCTGGCAAGTCAGTTACCCTTGGGAGAAGTGCGACGTTGGCCGACCTGAGCGCCAGCTGTCAGACGCCTATCTTGTTGGGGAGGATGGCTCCAAGTCGGGCTGCTCTGCAAAGGGGACTCACTTTGAAGAAGAGATGAGCTTGAGATGACAAGGTTCTTTCTCTGGGGCCTGAGACACTGGCCTGGGGCACCGATGAAGAGTGAGGTCAACCCTTTGACTATGTCACAGCTTCTTCTGTGGCGGTCCTCCCTCCAAATCCGCCTTAACACCAGTCCCCACCTTCACCTTTTGCCACGTGAAATGCTAGTCTGTGCATCTTGAGAACATTCAGGGGGGCTGCTGATATCTCCTACTACATTTAGCTTGGAGCTTCTTGGCTGAAGCTGCTCCATAGAGACAAAATATTATTATTGGTACTTTGGGGCCATCAAGACTTCCAGCTGTATAAGCTGCTCAGCTTTTTTTAGCTTCTCTTGTGCAGCAATATTTTCATTCCCTGAATGAAGGAAAACGGACTTCTAGTTCTAGATAATATCAAATTTGTGACAACTCCATCAGGATGTAGGTGGAATTAAATTTCTTTACAAACACTTTATTTATTTATTTATTTATTTATTTATTTATTTATTTATTTATTTATATTATTTTTTTTACAAACACTTTAAATTCTGAATGGACCTAAGTGACTTCCCCATGCCTTTTCTGTTTAGAAAAATCAGAAAGTAAGCTGCATTTCTACCTTCTTCTTCTTCTGGAGCTTTCCAAAGAAAACTCTACTAGTGTGGGCCACCTGGTACAGGTAGTAGAATGAAATAAGGAATTTTGGGGAAATAGAGCCATTATTGTGAGAACCATTATTTTTTCAGTGAAAGATGTAAGCAGCCCTTAGCTGGAGGTGGCATCTGAGCGCCCTCTCAGCAAAGTCCTTCACTGATGGCTTTTCATACTGGAGAGACTGTCAGGATTCTGAGCAAATCTTCATCCAAATTACTTTCAAAGTTTGCCTATTGGATTCCAGGAGATGCCATAGGTTATTCTGTAAAAGGGAACACTAACCATGCATTTTTTGCCCTCCAAATTATACTTAAAAATTAGATGTAAGAACACATATGTGTTCAACACATATGACGTTCTATCCGTCCGTGATATGGACACGGACCTGTTTGTTTACTGTCAAACTGGCACGAGTGTTCTCTTTGAAGACCACTGATTGAGGCTATGCATCCTGCCTCTCAGTTTGAGTGTATATTAGTCATGTTATTCTATGCATTTAGGGCAAAAACGATCGCATTATGCAAACTCACTTCTTAAGATCTATAGCTGACAGGGGCGCCCGGGTGGCTCAGCGGTTGAGCATCTGCCTTTGGCTCAGAGTGTGATCCTGGGGTCCCGGGATCGAGTCCCCCGTCGGGCTCCCTCCATGGAGCCTGCTTCTCCCTCTGCCTCTCTCTCTGTGTCTCTCATGACTAAGTAAATAAAAGCTTAAAAAAAAATAGATAGCTGACAGAGGAAGTTCATTTTTTTTTTGAAGATTCTATTTATTTATTTGAGAGAGAGTGAGAGCCAGAGAGATCACAGAGGGAGAGGGAGAAGCAGGCTCATTGAGGAGCAGGGAGCCTGACACAGGGCTTGATCCCAGGACCCTGGGACCACGAACCAAGACGAAGGCAGACGTCTAACCAACTGAGTCACCGAGGCGCCCCTGACAGGAAATTTAAACAGAAAGTGAGATGCTTGTGGTACTCAAAGTATGTCTAGTATAAATGAGCTGAAACAGGAATACTTTGAAGAGAATATTAACAACCATAGTCTTTGGTTTTTATAAAAATTACTCAAGATAAATTATGTAATACGAAGGACCCTAACTCATGATCTCCCAAATAGTAGAACAGCATCGAGCCATACCTCCCTCTTTTTGCTGCAGTGTGCCTGTAAGAAATCAGATTTTTCATTCTGACACTGCAGGAAAAACCAAATATGGGCACACTGCACTTGGAGCTCTGCAGAGTTGTTGAGATCCTGGGTGTAGTGTAATGAAAGGAGCTCAAACCCAGGCTCCAGCTACTTACTTTCCCTTTGAGCAAATGCTTTGGCCTCACTAAGCTTTCGTGTTCTCCTTTATAGGATGAAATATCAGCAGCAGATCGCTCCAAGTGTTGTCTTGAAGGTGAAACGTCCCACGTTTAGTGCCGCGTCTGCTGTGTGGGAGTGGCCGGTACAGGTGGGCTACTTTCATTTCCTGTTATCCATGCTGAGCCTTCTACCCAGATTGGATTTAACATCGTTCCTCTTTCTAGCAGCACATTACAAAATTAAAAATTTTTATTTCTCAATTTATTTTTTGTTCTGTTAAAAACTTGACAAATCTCAACTTTGGGATTATTTCTTATAGTAAACTCAGGCTAGTATTTTATCTTAACTCCTGTTAGGATTTAGGAGTGTTTCTTGGACAAATGATCTTAGGAAGTGGCGAGAGAAGCTATCATTTATCTCTGTGGGGATTTAAAAATTACTAAATATGGTAATAAGAGATTGGAAATGACTTTTCTATGCCTTTATATACCATACTTGATTTAAACAGTCTCATATACTTGGACAATTAAATGTATTTTTTTTCTTTTTGCTATTTTATATGGTGTAAAATTGGTAGAAGACAAAATTTTAAAATGATATTGGTTGAAAAATCCTTTCTGACTATAAAATAGATCTTTAGATTTCAAGACATAAAAAGTATGACTCATACATTGCCAGTAAGAATGTAAGACAGTTCAGCCACTGTGGAAAACAGTGTGGTGGCTCCTCAATAAGTTAAACATGGAATTACCATATGACCCGGCAAGTCTACTCCTAGGCATATACTCCCCCAAATTGGAAGCAGATGTTCTTTTTTTTTTTTTCTTTTTTATTTATGATAGTCACACAGAGAGAGAGAGAGAGAGAGAGGCAGAGACACAGGCAGAGGGAGAAGTAGGCTCCATGCACCGGGAGCCCGACGTGGGATTCGACCCGGGACTCCAGGATCACGCCCTGGGCCAAAGGCAGGTGCCAAACCGCTGCGCCACCCAGGGATCCCAGAAGCAGATGTTCTAACAAAAGTGGTACATAAATGTTCATAGCAGCCCTAAGCACAGTAGCCAAAGGGTGGAAATAACTCAATTGTTCTTTTTTTTTTTTTTAAAGATCTTATTCATTTATTCATGAGAGAGAGAGAGAGAGGAGAGAGAGAGAGGCAGAGGGAGGAGCAAGCTCCATGCAGGGAGCCCGACGTGGGACTCGATCCCGGGACCCCAGGGTCATGCCCTGAGCTGAAGGCACCAAACCGCTGAGCCACCCAGGGATCCCCTCAATTGTTCTTAAAAGGAATCACAAATTGTGGTGTATTCACACAGTGGAATATTATTTAGCCATAAAAAGAATGATGCACCCTGAACACAAAGACAGGCATGAAAGTTCATATATTGTGTAAATCTATTTATATGAAATACCCGGATAGGTCAATCTGTAGAGACAGAAAGGAGGTCAGCGGTTGCTCAGGGGCTGAGGGGAGGCAAAGGGAGTATGACGACTTAGGCAGTGGAGGGTTTTCTTTGCAGGTGTTGAAGACATTTGGGACTTGACAGTGGCGATGGCTGTACCACCTTGTGAATGGACTAAAGGACACTGAACCATGCACTTTGAACTGGTAAATTTTTATCTTATGTGTATTTATCAAATAAAAATCCAGAAAATTGCCCTGTGGTGCCCCCAAAATGCCAATATCTGAAAACCCTTTAACTGGAGATGTGCTTCCAAAGAATTGTCCTTTTGATCCAGCGGCCAGCTCACCTAATTTGCTTTCCTGGCCAAATTACTGCCTACTAAACTACAAGGAGCCCTTTTCTGCAAAATGGGTTAAGCCTTTTTGCTCCAACCTCCTGAACTGGATTTGATCGAAGGGCATTTGATTGAGATTAAGAAATGTGTGATCGAGGATCCGTGGGGGACGCCCAGTTCCCAATGCAGACCTCTTGTTCTTATTTTTCTTTCCATCCCCCTCCTCATGTTGTCTTTTCTCCCCTCCCTCTTTGCCTTTCCCCTTAATCATTGCTTACATTTCGACTCCCCAGACACAGGGAAGAACATTCTCTTGGCGGCGCTGAGAGTGCGTGCGGCTGGTGGTCTTGCTGCTTTGCCTCATCCAGACAAGCCAGTCCTTACCCACACTCCTGGCATCCTGAGCTCTGCTAAGGGATCTCCCGGGTTTGCAC
The DNA here is from genome assembly GCF_053574225.1 of Canis aureus. Taxonomy (NCBI): domain Eukaryota; kingdom Metazoa; phylum Chordata; class Mammalia; order Carnivora; family Canidae; genus Canis; species Canis aureus. Next base: position 89,977,492 of record NC_135614.1, on the reverse strand, counting down.
TCACGCCGACGTGTGTGTGGTCAACGTAACTTTCCTCTTAAAACGACAGCAGGGAGATTGCCCCTATTTGTCGCCTATTTTTGGCCAATTCTTTTGATAATTTGTTGCTGAATATCATTAGAAGAGACATGTTTATCGCTTTTTAAAATTTGGGTCCCTGAAAGAAATTTTTTAAAAAGCCGGCGTGATTGATATTTGACGTGAAAGAGCATGAGCACGAGGAACGTTGGCCTACCAGGTAGGAAATATTATTTACCGATGAAGTAATGGCTTTCAAAAATTGAAGCAAAAGTCATAAATCATATAATTAAGCATTTAAAAGTGTATAATTCACTTTAGTACATTCACACACTTAGTGCACTCACAGTGTCATGCAAGCATCACCACTGTCACGTTCCCGAGCATTTGCATCATCTCAAAAGGAAAGCTCTACTCACTGTGACACCCCTTCTGCCTCCCCTCAGCCCCTGGGTAACCGCCTGTCCCTTTCTGTCTCTACAGAGTGACCTTTCTGGGTATTTCTTATAAATGGATTCGCACCGCATGTGACCTTCTGTGCCCGGCTGGTTTCCGTAGCGTGATGTTCACAAGAGTCATCAACGTCGTGGTCCGGATGCGCACTTCACTCCTCCTCGTGACCCCATCGCCGGCTGCCCTAAGGATATACCCCGTTTGTTTATCCATTTGTCCCTTTAAGGGCATTTGGATCATTTCACATCTTTGCTGCTGTGAATGGTGCCGCTGTGAACATCCGTGAGCAAGTCTTTATTTGAATATCTGTTTTCAGTTCTTTTGGGTCCGTAGCTAGGAGTGGAATTGCTGGGTCATACGGTGATTTTGTGTTTAACTCGCCGAAGAACCACCAAACTGTTTCTCACAGCGGCTACAGCACGATACGTTACTACCACCGGTGCCGTATGAGTGGATCTCTCCACGTCCCTGCCGGCCACGATCACTTTTCCTTTGTTTGATTATAACCATCCTAGCAGATGCGAGCTAGTGTCTCATGTGGTGCTGATTTGTATTTCCTCTGTCTTTCTCTCTTACTTCTCTTCCTCTGTCCTTCCCTCCCTCCCTTCTTTCCTTCCTTCTTTCCAATCACACCCCACACCTTCAAGAACACTGAAAAAGATCTGCAGATCTTTCCTGGTGCAGGAGGAACCTCTTTAATCTTCTTGTGGTTGAAGTTAAATACATTCTTTTTTTTTGTATATTTTTTTATTGGAGTTCAATTTGCCAACATATAGTATAACACCCAGTGCTCATCCCGTCAAGTGCCCCCCTCAGTGCCCGTCACCCAGTATCTTTTTGGCAATTAGTCATTCCATTAATTTTTCTTGATAGGATCTTTTGTTACTGTGCTGTGGGTTCACCTGCTTTCTGTGCTTAAACCATTAGAGGCCACCTTTGATTTGGATTTTTCAAATCACCAACGATGTTGAGAATATATTAATGTGCTTGTTGGCTATTTGTACACCTTTTGGAGAAAGATCTATTCAAATTCTTCACTCAGTTTTTAATGGATTTGTTCTTTTTGTTGTTGAGTTGTAACAGTTGGTATGGATTCTGGATTCTAGACATTTATCAGATATATGATTTGTAAATATTTTCTACCTTTCTGTAGTTGTCTTTTTACTTTCTTGATAATTTTCTTTAATGCACAAAATGTTCTAATGTCTATGAAGTCCATTTTATCTATTTTTTCTTTTGTTGCTCATTTTTTGGTGCCAAATATAAGAATCTATTGTGAAAATTAAAGGTCATGAAGACCTATGCCTATGTTTTTGTCCAATAGTCTTTTATTTTTAGCTTGTATGTTCAAGTCATTGATCCACTTTGAGTTAATTTTTGACTATGGAGTGAGGTAGGGATCCAACTTTTTTCTTTTGTCTGTATTTATACATTTTTTTCCAGAGCCATTTGTTGGAAGAGACAGTTCTTCTCCCATTGAATAATCTTGGTACCCTTGTAAAAAAAACAATTGGTTATAAATGTTTGGATTTATTTCTGGACTATCAGTTCTATTCCATTGATCTGTATGTCTATCTTTATGCCAGTAATACACTGTTTTATTTACTTTTGCTTTGGGAGTTAGTTTTGAAATCAGGAACTGTGAGTCTTCCAATTCTTTTTTTTTTTTTCCTTTTTCAGTATTGTTTTGGTTATTCAGAGTCACTTGCAATTCCATACAGATTTGAGGATACCTTTTCCATCTCTCCAAAGTCATTGGAGTTTTAATAGGGGTTGCATTTATCTGTAGATTGCATTGGGGTATATTGGCATCTTAATAATATTGTCTTCCTATTTTTTCATTTATTTAGGTTTTCTTTAATTTTATCTCAGTAATACAGGACTTCTAGTGTCATATTGAATAATAGTGGTGAAAATGGGAATAAGAAAAGGATGCCTGCTTTCATCACTGCTATTCAACATTCTACTGAATCTTGCAGCACTCTTTTATTTCAATCCACAAACTAAAACCAGTGGTTTAATAATGCCCCACTTTTTCTAAGGTTGAATGTTTTGGTAAATTTGCTATCTAGCTCATGTCTAACAACATAGAAATATTGAAATAGTCCTCTGAGGAGCAAGACAGTAATTATCACAAAGCTGTGTGTCTTACTTGACTAAGTCTGCTTTCTGATAAGACCTCATTGACTAAGAATCATATCTAAAATTAAGACTACTGATTTAGTAAATTTTCTGTTTTCCTTAGAAAATTGTTGTTCTAACATACAATAATTTGAGCATAACTCTACCAGTAAATATTTAGACCAATGAACAGTTACTCATTTCCTAAGCACTTAATCTTGAGGGACCACATAATTTATTGCTCAACTTTTAGACCCTTTGGAGAAAGAGACAAACTATTAATTTTGCCAGAACAACAAGCTTAAACCAGTACTGCCTCGGGCAAACTGAGATGGTGGGTCATTCTAAGTAAACTATTGAGTTTTTATTCTCATTGTTATCACTGATTTAGCATGGAAAGAAGTTTGTAACCAGAGAAATTGTTATTCTCAAAGTTTTAAGCCAAATTTTCAAGGGAGAGGAAAATGAAGTGAGAGTCCATTATAGTGGTGGTCACTCTTTCCAGTTTTTCTGTGTGCTTTTCTAGATGGGCTTATTCTGCTCATGTGAGGCAAGACTATAGTCAACTCAACTCAAATCAGTCTGATACTGAATGTGGCCTCAACTGAGCCACCTTAAGGGTTTAGGTCCATTCAAAGACCAGGGTGAAGGAGAGCTGGCTTCATCCAAGATCTTTGGGGCCATTCTTGTGCCCCTCTCAGTCTTTATACCACAAACAAGGCAGCCTGGGACCACCTCAGCTTTGCCAGGTCTATACTCTGTGGGAAAGCCTAGGATTTGCCTATAAACCTTGGACTTGTTTCTGGATTAGTAACAACCGAGCAAGATAACTTTTCATTAGGAAGAGTTTTGCTCCCTGGCTTTTTGTTGATAAGTACATTTCACAACAAGGCAATTTCTACACTAATAAAAGCTATTATATAAATATGCTTAATCATGTGAGTGTCATTTATGGTCCCAAGGGCTAAAGGTAAGATAGTTTAAAATCAGAAACACTTGAGTTTAACTAAACATGGTGAAAGGTCCTTGTCTAACTTCAACAGGACCTATATTTACTAATCCCTCTCTGATATTTGATTGTGAGTCTGTGCATCCTTACGATGGAGAGGGTATGGATGGCTATTGGAAAAATAAAAGTAATGTGAGTCATCTATGAGCATCTAATATGTACCAGGCACAGGCAATTTGCCTAAAGTAAAATGTTAGCTAGGAGCAGAGCTAGAGTTTATAGGTCATACCCTTTCTGCTCTGCTATTTTGGTTTCTAATCCACAGATGCTGCGGACAACAGATGAAACCTTGAGATGTAAGTCAGGGGACCTGTGTCCAAGTCACAGATGTGTCTGTGATAAGGGCAGTCACACGATCTCTCTAAATTATGGTTTCTGCATTTGTTCAAGGAAGTTAATGCAGGGCCTACCTTGAGTTCCAGGCTAGTGGTGAATATCAATAGCATAGAAATATGATGCATATGCAAGTACTTTGAAAACAGTGCTGTAAGCACTGTTTTAGAGCTATTAAGGAGCTTCTGTCTTATTCACACTGTATCGTGACCTTTAGGAGAAATTCTTTTAGCTTTCTTTGATTCTCTCCTCTGTACTTAGATGTGCAAAAGACAGGGAGAAAAAGGATAATTTTTTTTGGTCCTCATTCATCTCAGGCATTCCTCATAAACGCTTCTCCAAATGATATTTATAAAAGTGCATTTGGCTGGTTTATGAGTTGTTTGCAGATACTAATTTCTACATAGATAGGCACAGTTCTGAATGCCTCCTGTGATAATGTAAGAATTCCTGAGATTTTAAATGTTAAATGAAATTGTTAAGACATCTTAGGTTTTAAGTAACAGCTATCTGCTACTCAAATTGATTTAAATATAAGGAAATGTAAGGTACTTTCTCACCTCACTCAAGAGTTTGATAGGTAAGACAGTTCTTCCTCTGTCATCTCAGGGCTATAGCTTTGTTTTCTGGCAGTTTTATTTGCCTTTTTTACCTTCATCATGTATTGACCACAGAGCTGTAATTCCAGGTATTAAAGCCTACAGGGCATCTGTCTTGTAAGGAAGAAAGGAAAACTTTTCCCCAAAGGTTTTTCACCTTTGGATGGATGCCTTTCACCTTTTGCCTCAGATTGGATGCTCCCTCTGAGCCACTTACAGCACGAGGAATGGGATTACCATGGCTAACCATCTGGGGTAGGATGGGAGTCAACCGCCAAGACAATTATGGTAAGGTAGTTTGAAAGGATCGAGCCACTTGATACTATGTAACTTCCAGGCAAACTATTCCACGTAAACTCTTTACAAGGCTGCTTTGTTGGTGGAAATGTCAGAGCATCCGCCATTTTGCACATGTCATCTACGCAGATCATGACAGTGTGAAGAACCTGATGGTATAATCCCTGTTCTGTGGCCACACTCATTGATTTCATTGATTTATTGTGAGATTTCTATGTAGCTTTTCTGGAGAGGTATGTGAGTGGAGGGAGTGTAGTCTTTCCTTCCTCCAGTTGGAGTACCCACCCTAATGCAAATGTATTCATTACAATAATTTTGCATACAGATTTTAAGGTAGGCCTTTTGGGAAATGCATTCTTAGCTTTCCAAAGTGTATGTGAAACTCTAATACATTTCTAAGTGTTGGTATGAACAAGATTTTGTTAATGTCGGCATCTTGGAAACCCAAAGAACATCACTAATAATAAGGGGGACCTCAGGAATGGCATTTTTGTAGGTTCCTCTTTCTCTTCATTTACCAATTTGCTCAAAGTAGTATGTGAAAATTGTTCAGGTGGGCTCTTCTGGGGTTGGCCTACTTGGAGTCCAATCTTAGTGTCCCATCACTTACTGGCTGTGTGACTTCAAACAAGTTCATTAGCTTCCCATTTCTCAGTTTCCTTTTTGGAAAAATAAGCATCATAATAATACCTACCTTGTAGGGTGGCGAGGTTTCAACAGGTAATATAGTGGAGGTACATAGCCTGGCCTCCAGGAAGCAGAGATTAATTGATATTTCTTTTTTTTAATTTATTTTTTTATTGGTGTTCAATTTGCCAACATATAGAATAACACCCAGTGCTCATCCCATCAAGTGCCCCCCTCAGTGCCCGCCACCCAGTCACCCCCACCCCCCGCCCTCCTTCCCTTCCACCACCCCTAGTTCATTTCCCAGAGTTGGGAGTCTCTCATGTTCTGTCTCCCTTTCTGATATTTCCCACTCATTTTCTCTCCTTTCCCCTTTATTCCCTTTCACTATTTTTTATATTCCCCAAATGAATGAGACCATATAATGTTTGTCCTTCTCTGATTGACTTATTTCACTCAGCATCATACCCTCCAGGTCCATCCACGTCGAAGCAAATGGTGGGTATTTGTCGTTTCTTATGGCTGAGGAATATCCCATTGTACACATAGACCACAGCTTCTTTAATTGATGTTTCTAATTAATCTTTCCAATTAACGTTCAGTACTACTACTATGACTACTGCTATTACTATTACCACTCCCACAGCTATCACTGTACACCAGTGGGTGCACTGTCCTGAACAAAAAAAGAAGCACAATGTGAGATCAATGTATTCTTATACTGTGGTTTGGTGGGGCAGAGGTTGGAGACAGAAATGTGCAAATTGGCTTCACATCACTATCAAATGTATTGTCTCTTTGGGGCGTAAGAGTAGGAAAGTGAAATGAACTCGGGGAATGTAAGCCTGATTTTCAATTATGGCTGGACAAAGTACTGTAGTAACATGTCTTAAACCATGCATCCGTTCTGTTTTTCAGTTAGACTGAGTCTATAATTCCAGCTGAAGACATTGAGATGAAAGAAAATTTCTACTCTTTTTAGATTAGCAGGGGAAAAAAAGCTGAACTATTCCAGGAAGAGATTGGTTATACCTTATAATGACTTTTGCAGAAAAAAATGAGCCTCAAGGCCCTGGTGAGAGAGAAATGGCACCTCTGAAATCCGGCATCTCCTTCCCGGGCAATTAGTTGACTCATTTCAGCTTCTATTCTTGGACTGGCCGGTAGTTAATCTAGACTAGTACGCTGTTGCTCAGTGTCAAAAGGACAAGTAACTAGTTAGAGAACATTCCTCGCTGTTACTTGATAAAGGCAACAATTCTCATCTGATGGAAAAAAAAATCATCCAGACATTCTGTATGTTTTGATGTAATGGAAAGTGCTCTTCTTGATGAAAGCTTGCTGGTTTAAGACGTTAAATTCTTATTTATTTTGTGTCTCCAACCAGAAATTCACAATGGCAGCTGTTTATAATGCTTATAATTAAAGCCATGCCAGCGTGAAGAACCATTTCTATTATTCAGTCCCCTGAAGGAAATATTTGAGAACTCAAAGCTTCCAATATCAGTTGAGATTATCTTCTGGAAAATGCTTGGTCTGGGCAGCCTACGTAACCTGTTCTGTGACTGGTTTCCCTGGATGACTGGAATCTGTTTAAAATATGTGCAGCTTAGCCTCTGCTTTCTCCTTTACCGACTTCGGTCCCTTTTCTTACATTTAAATGAACATTCAATATGGCAAGGACAACTCATGATGCTCCTGACAAAGCATAAAAACCGTCTAGGAAAATATCTACCGGTCACTTAGCCATGAACCATGACTAATTGTTATCTAAATGGAATTAAGGGTAATGACTCCAAGATGTTCATAGGAAAAGAGTGCTCAGTGTTTCCCAGTAAGACCTACTGAGCAGTTTTTCTTTCTTCTTTTATAAAAAGTTTTACCATTTAATCTCAGAATGCTTAACAAGAACCCTTTTACATACCCTGGGATGATTCCTTTTGGAAAATCTTATAACATTATGTTTAGAAATATTATGCTATAGAGAAAGAAAAAGAATAAGCTTCAGGTTGACCAAATTTGTCAAGAAAGGATTTTTATTTTTATTTTTTTAATAATAAATTTATTTTTTATTGGTGTTCAATTTGCCAACATACAGAATAACACCCAGTGCTCATCCCGTCAAGTGCCCCCGTCAGTACCCGTCACCCAGTCACCCCACCCCCCGCCCTCCTCCCCTTCCACCATCCTTAGTTCGTTTCCCAGAGTTAGGAGTCTTCATGTTCTGTCTCCCAAGAAAGGATTTTTAAATGCCCCTAACTTATGCCAATGATGCCATTAACTTCCCAGTCCGTTAGGAGCAGCAGCTGTATTATATTCTTTTGTGACAATATTTTCTGAAAGTCCAATTTCAGGGCATGTTTCTTGCCTTGTATTTTTGTTTTCAATATATTTAGAGAAAGCAGAGATCTCTGATAGAGTCTGTCCTCCCACCCTGCTTTGGAATTAAAAAAAGATAAACATGGTAGATAAATCTTTCATTGGCTGCAGTCATCTCTTGAGCTTTATATTTATTGTCCAGGGAAAATTAATTCCTTGCAGAGCGCACCTCAGCAGGAAGGCACGAGGAAGTGAAGCTTCTGGTGTAATATCCTGAATCAGGTGCCCGAGTGCTCTGCGTTTTCCAGCACCTCTGAGGACAGGTGGGGACCTCATCTCACTGGTGAACTTACCCATATGCTCACAGACCCGGGGGGTCCAACGTCAGGGAGTGAGTTTTCTTCATTTTCTATAAGAAACAAACCTATCGAACCAAACCAAACCAAACCAAACCGAACTGAACCGAACCGAACCGAACCAAACCAAACCAAATGAAATGTACTTTTTATCATAGGCATTATTTCTTGCTTATCTTTTCACTTCTCAGCATATATGATGGCTCAAGCAGGTTAGACGCTGATGTCAGCTTCGTTCAAAAATAACCTTCTGAATTCATTACCCTTTTCCTATTTAACAAATGGGATTTAAGAGAAAGGGTGATTTGGTATATTTTTTTCCTATGTTTTAATTCTATTAGGCACCAAACAAAAATACACATGCACTGCACATAAGACAAACAAAAACCTGAATTCTATTTGGTAGTACAAATCAAAATCCCCATATTCATGAAACTTTCTTCCCAATTTCATGATCTCAGGAGAACTGCATGATCTCTAGGTATTCACAGAAGCAGGAGCTAAAGGATTACCTGACTTCACATCCCAAACCTGACAGCTTCTTCCATCTGTCACGTTAAATATAGTTCAGTGTCGTTACCTTACTCACTGATGTGACATTTATCAAATCATCACACAGAAGAGTAAGTTGGGGAGAATGACAAGATCATATTATTTAATAGACTCCTAAAATTGACTAAAAATAATAAAGTTTAACTTTAAATGTCTTTCTTTCTTTCTTTCTTTCTTTCTTTCTTTCTTTCTTTCTTTTTCTTTCTTTTTTTTTTTTTCATTTAGGGCTCAAATGAGTGTTCACCACTGTGCACAGACACTATTTCTCCATTACAGGAAAGGGATAATTATCTGAAGTGATTTGTACTTTGAAATACTGGTACGAGAGGGAATTGTGTTGATCTTCAATTTTTCACAGAAATGACAAAACAACCTATTTGACCAACTACAAATGATATGCCTGCAGGGAAACATTATAGCTTTAAAAATGCATGCATTAGTTAGACCCTATAACCAACCACACAAAGTTTGCACTTAGAGTTCTATAATATAAGGCATTGTTCAAAACTCTCATCTTCGCCAATCCTTATTTTACTATGGTGATGGTTCGAGTGGAAAAATGGATATGTCAGTGTCACGGAGGCAACAAGGACTTTCTTGGGGAGCATTTCTCGCGGATCTTTGGTCATCAAGCTGCCACCACTGTTAGCTTTGAAGACCCCATGCTATTCAAAGCTTACCTGTTATTTACACAGAATTGTTTATTGTTGGATCTTGCATTGTCTTTCTCAAAAATCAAAACCCCTCTTCCTCTTAAAAGGTGGCTGACTTTAAGTACTCAGCCTTGGAAGTGGTCCTACATCTCCAAAGCAAGGCTTTCTGTCTAAATCAAAGTATGGTGTTCTATCTTTACAAAGGAACAACTGTCATTAGAGTTGTTTTTTCTTTTGTTCTTTATGGTTAGAGAAATATATGGCTTGAGTCCTAGGATTGGTTTTAAACAATCATAACAATAAATGCATCCATTCTCAAAGTGGGCATTGTATTTGTTCAAATAATAGAACATTTTTGGAATTCCCTTGCGAGGGTTTATTGCCCACACAAGGGAATGAGTCATCACTCCACACTGATGGTTCAGTCCCTGAGCGCTCACACTCTGTCCCTGTATCCCTCGCTGGGCCTCTCCACCCAGCCTTACACTGCTTTTTTCTTTTTTTTTTTTTTTTTTTTTGCCAGTTTAGCTGACTATTCATGAGTCTGTGATCAAACTGACTCTCTCTCTAGACCCCTCTAGAGTCTGTCAACAAAAATTTCTGAGAACTAAATCGATATTTTCCTACAAACTCAACTCAAATCAAAGATCCATGAGATTCCTCTCCTGCATCAATCAAACTATCTTCTGAACTCAGCTTTTCCAAATGACTTAGATTTCCAAATTGTCACAGATTTCTTACTGGCATCCCTATCTCCCATGGTTTGCCCACCCGTCGAGGTGATATAGACTTGGGCTTTCATTTACATCTCTTCTTGTCTTCTCCAGGAAAATATTAGAACTTCTAAGTCTCAGTTATCCTTGCTTAACAGCCAAACTAAGAGTGCTTATACTTTATATAGGATTGCTTTCTTGCTGTAGATTGAACTTTTTCATTGGGATCCTTCAAATTGTTCTATAGCAGTCACCATTAACACATAGAACCAACCTTAAATAGTAATAGTAATTTAGAGCCTTGGAATGATCAAGTGCTGTCCCCTTTGTATACGAAATTAATGAGATCTTTTTTATTTTTTTAAGATCTTATTTATTTATTCATGAAACACACACACACACAGAGAGAGAGAGAGAGAGAGAGAGGCAGAGACACAGGCAGAGCGAGAAGCAGGCTCCTTGCAGGGAGACCGACGTGGGACTTGATCCCCAGATCCGGGATCATGCCCTGGGCCGAAGGCAGACGCTCAACTGCTGAGCCCCCCGGGCATCCCAATGAGATCTTTTTTAAACTGAAAGCATTTGAAAGACTTTCATGTAGTTAAATCTCATAGAGAAACTTTGGTTATTTCATACTTTTTAAGATTGTCCTAGAGTGTTATTTCCATAATAGTTTTGTCTATTTTGGGGCATCATTTATTTTCTGAGCTTAGAACAGTTCTCAATAACTATGCAGTCTGCCCTAGGGCTATTTCGAGAAGTTCAAGGATGTTGTTGATGGTGCTGGTTTATGAACCTGAGTATGGGAGAGTAGGCGTTCTATATCTGGGCCTGAGTACCTGGGAACTTCTAATCATATTGGCCACAGCATGCTCAGAGCAATTAAAGTTGGAGGTTCTCTAATGCATCCATAGAATGAGAAGTAAATAGGGAGATTTCAATTTCTAGAACTTGGTAACTGGACACAGGTTTTAAATTTTGCCCAGAACAATGTAAAATGCTTCTGGTTAGAAATCACATCCTGTCCAAACATTTAGGAAAATTGAAGTAGACATTTCCATCTTGTTTATGACCATCTGACCAGTTAGATTAAAGGAATCATGCTGGTTTTTGGCTCTATTTAAGAATTCTGTTTGTGACTGTGCACTATTATATATTCATTGATATGTGAGAAAAAAAAATCAGAAGTCACAAGCTTGAACAGCGTGGTCTCCTGGTTGAGCTCTGGCAGAGGGAATATAATCCTAGGTTCCCAAAACGCAAGTTCCTTGGTGGGGAATTAATGAACAAGGCTGCTGGGCAGCTTGCGGCCTGTGCTCCAGCTGGGCAGCACAGCATCCCATGTGCCATCCACCGGAGGGCACCAGGCCATGGTTCTGCTTCGGAGCCCATGGTACCAAGACAGGGTCTTTTTTCCACCCCCACTTGAATTACTTTAAAGGATTTGCCAGAGTATCAGAGAATGTTCCCACTGCGAAGGGGATTCATGACTACCCAGGCATATATTTATTTTGCAGAGACATTGTGTGCTGATAGGTTCTGTGAGCTAGCACTAAATAACTGGTTAGAAACAGCCAGAATTTAAATTCAATGGTGTTTTCCCTGCTATACTATTACCTATTTCCTTCTTTGCTTGCGCCTCTGACCATTATTTATCCAGAGGCAGAACTCATTTCTGTAGTGCAGTCTATGGGAGCTGTGTCGGAACAGCCAGGGCGAGGCCAAATCCTTCCTGTTGAGGGATTTTTGCCCTGGAAGCCCTGCCCTCTGCAATACCACAATGACCTTTGTGGGGTTCCTCAGAGAAATGGTCAAGATGCTCGTTTCCATTTCTGGGCTATTGTGGTGCTTTGGGTGGCACTGACATAGTGAGGAAGGATGGGGTTTAAGGTCTTAACTCTTTTTGCTCAAGCCTTGAAATGATGTCAATGGGCCGGAACAAACAGCTCAATTTGTTTAATGTATTATGTAGATTTCCTTAGGGCATTTAGAGAACTGAATGGAAAGAAGGAAGTGAGTGAGACATAAAGAGCCAAAAGATAATTTTCAATGTGCAAAGAGGTTGTATGATGTTTTTGGAAGTCCCTTGAGCTTCTGTATGATCCTCTGGTCTTCTAAGGCTCCCAATTTAAATCTCAGGCAAATTCAACCACTTACAGTCACACACGTGCACACACACACACACACACACACACACTTTAGAGAGGGGTAGGGGGAGGAAGAGGGAGAGGAAGAGGGAAAGGGAGAGGGAGACAAAGAATCCCAAGCAGGCTCCATGCCCAGCACAGAGCCCCAACAGGGCTTGTTCTCATGACCCTGAGATCATGACCTGAGCCAAAATCAAAAGTTGGATTTTGACCAACTGAGCCACCAGGTGCCCCCTTATATATTTTTGAAGAAATAACTGTCCTCTGCTACCTCCTATTTCCTGTTGCTTTTATACAATAGTAAATGTACATTTTTGGTACATTGAAAGTATACCTTTTATTAAAGTGTCACAAAAATTGGGCGCTTTTGGGTGGCTCAGTCGGTTAAGTTTCTGACTCTTGATTTCAGCTCAGGTCTTGATCTCATGATCGTGACTTCGAGCTGCAGGTGAGCTCCATGCTGGCATGGGGCCTACTTAAAAAGAAAGAAAGAAAAAATAATAATAAAGTGTAACAAAAATAGAGAAAATTATTGTTAATTTTCACAAGATGAACAGAAATTATAAAGGCCATCCAGGCCGAGGTAGAGAACATTATAGGCAACTTGGAAACCCTCCTCTCCGGACACTTTCCAGGAAGTTTCCTCCTCCCCTCAAAAGGAGCCAATATCCTAACTTTGATCATGGATCGTTGATTTTACAAGTTTTTGAACTTGATATTGATGAAATGATACAGTAGGTAACTCTTTAGTGTCTGATTTCTTTCATTCTCTGAGATTCATTCGTGTTTTTACAGGTAGCTGGTTTGTTCATCTTCGCTCCCGCCCAGCATTCCGTCATGGGAACAAACCACTATCCATTTTCTGTTGATGGACGTTCGAACTCTTTCCAGTTTCCGGCTACTGTGCCGAGGGCTCCGTGAACATTCCTGTACACGTCCTTTGATGAACATATGCCCTCAGTCTCCTTCGGGGATGTACTTAGGGGTAGAGTTGCTGGTCATAGGGGAAACAAAGTCCAGCTTTAGTGGACACAGCAGAATGATTTTCAGTTCACTCTGCACTAATTGATGTCACTGACAGCACTCTGTGGGGGAACCCCGTTGCTTAATATTCTCATTAGTTGGTGTTCTAGTGAGTACATAATGGCACTTCTTGCGGTTTTAATTTGCATTTTCCTGATTACTAATGATGAGCACCTTTTCATGTTTCATGGCTATTTGGATGTTCTTTTTGCAGAGTGCCTCTTTGTTCAAGTCTATTGCCTATTTTTCTATTGGATGGTCTTTTTTATCCTGTTGGCTTGCAAGAGTTTTTATATATTTTGGATATGAGTCTTTTGTTGGGTAGTTGCATCCCAAGTCCCTGTCTATTGTTTGCCTTTTTGCTTTCTTTTTTTTTTTTAACATTTCACCTATTTATTTGAGAGAGAGAGAGAGAGAGAGAGAGAGAATAAGCAGAGGGAGGGATAGAGAGAGAGGGAAAAACAAACTCTCCACTGCGCAGGGAGCTCAACGTGAGGTTCGATCCAAGGACCCTGGGATCATGACCTGAGCCGAAGGCAGTTGCTCAACAAACTGAGCCACCCAGGTGTCCCGGCCTTTTCACTTTCTTCATGGTGTCTTTTGACAAACTGAAATTCTTTTAAACTTAGTCAAATTTGTTCATTTTATTTATGGTTATTGCTGTGTGTCTTCTTAATTTATTTTTTGCATCCCCCAAGAACATGAAGATACTATCTCCCATCCCTGCCCCTGGAATCTTTATTTCATTTTCTACTACCTACTTTGACAGCTAAAATCCACCTGGAGTTCATTGTTGTGTATGGTGTGAGGTAGGGATTTAAGATTTCTTTGTCTTTACATACAGATTTCCAATTGCTCCAGTGCAATTTTTTAAAAAATCCATTCTTTACCCACTAGACTGAAGTGTCACCTTTGTAAAAATCAAGTGACAGTTTCTTTGCTAATACCACACTCTCTTAATTGTTATAGCTTTATGATGTGTGGTGATATCTGCTCATGTAAGGCATCGAGTTTGTTCTTCTAGCTTGTCTTGGCTATTTTTGGATCTTTGCATTTTCACATAAATTTTAAATCAGATTTCAATTTCCACAAAAATCTCTGCTGGGATATAGATTTATTTTGGAATAATTGATAACTTTAAAATATCGAGTCTCCAATCCATAAGCATGGCACAGTTCTAAAGATTTCTCTCAAATTTGTAATGTTCATTGTAGATATCTAACAAGTCTTCATCAGATTTATTCCTGGCTTTTGGAGTGTTTTGTTTTAGTTTTTTGTGTGTTTGTGTTGCTTTATTGTACTGGTTAAAACTCCTGTTCTTTGAACAGAAGTGATCATAGTGGCATATTATTTTATCCTCTATCTTGGGATTTCTTTTTTGTAAGGTGGTGGCTATAGAGTTTTCATAGATAGTCTATATTAGGAAAGTTTCTTTTTTGGTATCTTGGCCTCTTAAGGCCACTTTGATAGCCTAAAATCCCATTTTGTCTTCCTAGCTTCATAAAATTGCTTAAAGCTCTGTTGCCTTCTCTTCCTCCCCCATCCCAGCCTGCCACTGATGCCAGAAATCTCTTCGATAAGGAACAAATTCTATGGCTGGAGAAGTATAAACTCGTCAAAACTCCAAGAGCTCTGAGTCACACACTAATTTTTGGGAATGACAGATGTCAGGTTCTTCCTTAAGAGCAGGAATGGGCACAGTATGGCATGACAGAGGGAGAGCAATGGAAAAGAGGAAACAGTCTGGTGACATTTTGGTCATGTCTCTGGCAGTGTCTAGAGGGCAGAGGCAAGTGATCTTTCCGTGGCTACAATAATCAGAGGGGCCTGGTGGCTTGAGAGTCTTTATCTCCTACATGGACCCAGAGTCCTGCGGTAGATGGGGAACTAACAGGGTGTGAACCAGTCTGTTTCCTGATTATTTTACCCCCATGCCACTGTTTCCCAGGCTGCAACCTCCCATGGGAACTCAAATGGCAGGAAGCATAGCCCTACTTTACGCTCTTTCATCTTTGAGGTTTTCACTAATAGTGTGATGGGGACACAGCCCTTCTAAAAAATTGATTATTGGGGCGCCTGAGTGGCTCAGTTAGTTAAGTGTCTGCCTTTAGCTCAGGTCATGATCTTGGGGTGCTGGGACAGAGCCCTGAGTCCAGTCCCCTGCTCAGCAGAGTCTGCTTCTCCCTCTCCCTCCACCCACCCTCCTGCTCATGCTCTCTCTCATTTAAATAAATAAAATCTTTTAAAAAATTGATTATTGCTGCAGCTTGATGAGCTTTCCATGTATAAAGTTTCTCTCCTCATCTGTTGTCTGTTTGCATATGGTGTTCCTTAAATACATTAATTGGTGCCACTTTTAATTTAACTGTCACTGCTGTCTCTTTTTTGGACAAGCTTATATTAAACCCACTTATGATGGAACAAAATAAAACCACCCAGCCAGAGGGACCTATTTTGGCAGAAGAGGAATGTAACAGGAATAAAATTTGTAGTCTTGTGGTGGGGAGAGAACTGGTAGGACTCATCAGTGACAGTTTGTGTGAAAAATTTGGAACACAGATTCTTTCTTAGTTATATATATATATATATATATATATATATATATATATATCCTCCAGAAAGCTACTGAAATAAGGCAGGTGAGATAGAATTATTAGAACAGCTGCAAGGAAATGGGCTGACAGCAATTCCAGCTTCGCTTTAGCATCCATCATGGCACACTAATTATTATTATATTTTAAGATCTTATTCATTTGAGGAGAGCGAGCATGAGTGGGACAAGTGGGGAGAGGGGCAGAGGGTGAGGGAGAAGCAGACTTTGGTGTGGGGCTCAATCCCAGGACCTTGGGATCATGACCTGAGCCGAGGCAGAGAGACTTACCTGACTGGGCCACCCGGGAGCCCTAGAGCATGCTTATTTTAAAAGAGTTTGGTCAGGGTAGCATTCCAGAAGGCGTCTCCCACATGTGCTCCTTTCTCCCTGAGAGGCTGCAGCCATTTAACAACAATGGAAACCCAACTGGTGTAAGTGCTGATCTCAAGTGTCTTCTCAACTTGACAGGAATCGGCATAAACCAGTTGTACATAGAGTATGTTCTCACTAACTCCCATCTATGTGACATTTAAGGACATAGTAGCAAATCGTTGTAGAGGTCTGCTATTAGGGGCTCTAAAGTTTACAAAACCAGTGTTTTAGGGATTTGGCAACTGACTAAAATTTAGGATATAATGAGGTCCTTTATTTACAGATGAGCTTAGATTGATACCATTCTAGACTAGTCAACTGGTCTAACGGTCAATGGACGAACCAGTGACTGGGGGGCTGGCAAGTCTGACATCCCTCGGACAGGCCGTCAAGAAGAGCTGTCCTGAAACCCTTGGTCAGGAGCTGGAATTGTAATCTGCACGTGGTTGCAAGACACCTTCTATCAAGAAACCTCAGTTTTGCCCTTTCAATAGATTGGGTGGGGGCCCCTCCCATTATCAAGGGTAATCTGCTTTCTTGAATGTTAACTGACTCAGTGTTAGACACATCTACAAAATTCTTTCACCTCGACTAGAGTTTGATCGAATAACTGGGTTATTACAAGCTAGCCTTGTCACTGTGACACATAAGACCTACCGTTCCTCTTGGTCCTCTGGTTTGAGAGGAATTATCCCTGCATGGTGATAATTAACCAGCCCTGGGCTGTATGGCTGGCTCTCCAGCCCCTAAGTGGAGCTCTTCCTGGGCTGTGAAAGAAAGCCTAGAGCATACTGCTCTGTTCCCACAGTTCCTAATGCTTTGAAAGGAGGAATATGCTCAGGACATCAGACTTTAAGGCAGAACTTTCTAATTTTTTAAAATTTATTTTTATTTATTTTTAGAACTTTCTAATTTTTAATGAAAGCTGGAAAAAAAAATGTATATCTACCTCCTTGACTCTTTGCCTTTGCTTTTGGAGAACGAAGTGTAGGGAGAGGCCTTCGCGAATTTGTAAGCTGTGTTTCGTTCTGAAGGAAGTTTAATTCAAAAGATACCAAAATGATAATGTTTCTGCAGGTATGGGTTCTTTACTTACAGGGAATGTTTCCTTTTAGAACATAAAGAATAAAATATGCACTTGGCCAATCAATATTTATCCTATAGAAATTTTCGTGGTTGCTTCATGTTTTTGAAAGCTGGAGCGATGTTAAGTGTGACACATGTAGCTGCCTTAGTTCGTTCAGTAATTTCATACTTTTAAGTATATATTTTTCTAGAATGTACAAAATGAATGCAACATGAACAGATACGACATGCATCCAGTAAGAAAGAAGCTTAGCATGAATTTAGGTCTAGATTTTGTTCCTTGGACATTAAATATTAACCAGTAAAAGTGACATACAAAGGGGAATAATAACTGGGTTTATTTAAGTGTAGTTTGTCAAATGAGATTATAGAAATTCTCCTTCTTCCACCCAAAGCTCTTAGATCCTCTCATCTCTTGGGTAGCCTACATGTCATCAAATATGACTTTAAAATACAAATTCTGTTGATGTGAATTTATGAAACACATGCTAAGATGCTTTGATGTTTCCTGAGCGTGACAGATATTCCCTGTGAAACCCTGGGCTTTTCTTCCTTCCCCCAACATTCCAAATTCTATTGCTATGCATTAAGAGGTAAAGGAAAACTTTTAATATTTTGACTTATATTTTCACAATAAATTTATCTTGAGAGAATTTTAAGGAAAAAACCAAGCAACTTTGCAATATGATTCATTGCCAGGTTAAAAAGCAATGCAGTCCACATTTCGTGTAGATGGGAAGTGGCCAGGGGTCCCCAGTGTGCATCCAGCCAGCGGACAGGAGCGGGACCCGCTCAGAGAGCCACCCGGGGGCATGGGGGCCGTCACCCCGGTAGACCAGCTTGTGGTGGTAAAACCCAGGGGTTGGAACCTGCTGCATGGAAAGGAAACTCTATCCTGGCCCTATTCATCTTGAATGACGATGAAATATAAATGAGAGTATTTGTATTTGAGCCTCTTGCAACCATCCATTTTCTTGGAAAGTATTTTCTTAAAACCTCTTTTGAAATTGAAAATGCAAACTGTGGGTGTCAGTTAGTTTGCCCCTGGGTGGTCGCTAGAGGCCGGACTGAGGCTGGGTGTTTGGGTGTTTGCCTGTGTGGGGTGAGTGAGATGTGGGTAAGCCTGGACACGTCATTTCTGAGAAACGGATTTTTCTCTTTGCACCTCCTGTCTGGCTTCCTAGGCTGATTATTGCAGGTAAGGGGGTAGGTTTTGTGGGCAGGTTGCTGCAGCTTGTGAGACCAAGTTGTATCTTTTTTTAAAAAGATTTTATTTATTTATTTTAGTATAAATAAATTTATATTATTTCTTTATTTAATTTATTTATTTTACATTTTTTACATATTTATTTTAGAGAGAGAGCACGGAGGAGCAGAAGGAAAAAGAGAGGGAGAAAGAATCTGAAGCAGACTCTGCACAGGGCATGAGCCCAGTGCGGGGCTGGATCCTACCCCCGTAAGATCACGGCCTGAGTCAAAACTGAGAGTTGAATGCTTAACTGACTGAGCCCCCCAGACCCCCCCAAGTTCTATATTTGCATGTGGCCTGGCTATTGTCAGTTTGTATATTCGGTCTCTCATATTTTATTATATGTATAGATAAATATATATGTGTCGCCAAATATGTTTTGTATTATGTAATTTGTATTTTATATAAAATAGCCAATTTATGTTTTATTTAAAAATAAAAGTGTTTAACTATGAAAGGGCAACAAAAAAATGAAAAGCAGGGCGGCCCCGGTGGCTCAGTGGTTTAGCGCCACCTTCGGCCCAGGACGTGATCGTAGAGACCCGGGATTGAGTCCCACATCGGGCTCCCTGCATGGAGCCTGCTTCTCCCTCTCCCTGGGTCTCTGCCTCTCTCTGTGTCTTTCATGAGTGAATAAATAAAATCTTAGGAAAAAAAAAAAGAAAAGAAAGTATTTTTATTCAATTTATTCAAAATAAAAACCAAACCATTCTACCCATTTCTCTCACCCTCCACCACTGGCCTCTGACAACCACCAATCTGTCCCCTGTATCCATGAGCTTGTCTTTTTTTTTAATTTGTTTTAAAATTTAATCTATAAGAGAGACTATATAGTATTCATCTTTCTTTATCTGAATTATTTCACTTGGTATAACATCTTCGGGGTTCCTCTGTGTGTCAAAATGGCAAGATTGCATTCCTTTTTATGGCTGAATAATATTCCATTGTGTGTGTGTGTGTGTGTGTGTGTGTGCGTGTGTGTGTGTGTGTACATATCACATTTTTTTAAATCCATTTGCCCATTGATGGACACTTACGTTGCTTCCATATCTTGGCAAATTGTAAATAATGCTGCAATGACTGTGGGGGTTCATATATCTTTTTGAGTTAGTGTTTTTCTTTTCTTTGGATAAATACCCAGGGGTGGATAAATATTACAGAAGTTGAGTTATTGGATCACACAGTAGCTCTATTTTTAATTTTTTGAGGAACCTCCATACATTTTTTCCACAGTGGCTGTGTTTCCACAGTTTGCGTTCCCACCAGCAGCACAAAAGGGTTCCCTTTTACCCACATCCTCACCCCAACATTTGTTGTTTCTCGTGTCTTTGATTTCAGCCATTCTGACAGGTGTGAGGTAATGCCTCGTTGTGGTTTTGATTTGCATTTCTCTGATCAGTGATGTGAGCACTTTTCATGTGTCCGTTGGCCATCTGCACACTTTGGAAAAGTGTCTCTTCACTTCTTCTGCCCCCTTTTCTGTGGGACATACAAATCTATCTCCTATACCTATATATTGTTATTGAATTATAGGAGTTTTTAAGATATTTTGAATATTAGCTCCATATCAGATACATGGCTTACAAATATTTTCTCCAATCCAGAAGGTTGCCTTTTCATTTTTTTTTTCTTGATGGTTTCTTTTGCTCCGTAGAAGCGTTTTAGTTTGATATAGTCCCACTTGCTTATTTTTGCTTATGTTACTTGGGCTCATGGTGTCAGATTCAAAAACTGATTTGCCAAGACCTACGTCCAGGAGAGATTGCCTGTTTTCTTCTAGGAGCTTAATGGTTTTAGGTTTCATGTTCAAGTATTTAATCTATTTTGAGTTAATTTTTGTGTATGGAGTAAGATAATGGACCAGTCTCTAACTTTTGCTCGTGGCTGTCCAATTTTCCATTCATTGAAGAAACTGTCCTTTCCTCGTTGTGTATTCTTGGCTCCTTTGCTCTTTCCCTTCCAACTTGATGACTGACTTTAGTGATCACCATTTGAGGAGCTCTTAGTTGGTTTAGTGTCGGTGCACGTGATTAGAATTTCATTTGGGGGCCTTGCTATTTTGGTGCAAATATGTATTTAACTAGCTTAGAGATGCTGCTCCCAGGCAAACAGGAGGACGGAGGAGAGGTGTTGCCCAGCTCAGAGTAAAACTGTGAACAGCAGCTGGGCAGCAGGTGAGGAAGCAGGCACCTGGGCAATGCAGGTATTGCCAGCAGGGAGCTGGCTGGCCCCAGAAGATGGAAACAGGTGATGCAGAGCTACAGGTATCCTGGGCTCTACACTACACCAAAATTGTCTTTGTAAGTGAAATATTATTTGGCATTGGATATCCAAAAGAAATTCTTGATTTACACATAAATTCTATCTTGTCCATAAGCAGGGGTCACACTCCTAGGCCTCTGGCAATATGTTTACTTTCTGGGGCATCACTGAACACCCCATGACGTATGTACATAGCTTTTGGCACTTTATTTTTTAAATATTTTTTATAAATGTATTTTTTATTGGTGTTCAATTTGCCAACATATAGAATAACACCCAGTGTTCATCCCATCACGTGAGCTTTTGGCACTTTAAAATTCACTCTTGAAGTCTCTTTTGGTCTCTTCAAATATAGGCAGTGTGACTCTGGTTTTCTCTATTTGGTCCTAAATCTGAAGGGGGTGACTCATTTCTGCCTCTAGCATAATTGACAATCAAAACATCCTCATTTGTGTGACATTTCCATCTCCTGGGCAGTGGAGCTACTTGTGTTTGCCTGTTTGACAACTCTCTTCTCCCTAGAGATCTGAGGGACTCTGGACTCTTAATGAATGAACGGCTGGACTTTTGTTTTGAGTGGTTGGCACTTTTTTCTTTGTAAAGTGATCCATTGTCATCTCTTGGGCTCCCTATCAGGGAGAGGCTCTGCAGTCGGCTCTTCTGTCTTGTCAACATGTTCAATTGAAGAATCTTTTTGAACCTAGATATGCAAAGTCTATTGGCCTCAAAAAAATCGAAGGCCTGGGGCCGCGAGTCTCCTGTGGGCCTTCTCCACCCTGAAACGTCTTTGAAGCCCGTAGTTCCTCATGCCACCGGCCAGTCCTGGTTCTTGGCACTGCCACAAATGTTTGACTTACATGGAAGCTTGCATCAGGAAGCTTCCTCACCCGTGATGATGGCACTAGAGTCAGAAAAACTTTAGTTGAAAAAAATTTAAGATCGAAAAGGGACAAGAGCTACTTGTTTGAACAGACTATGTCATGCCCTTCAACCTGTGTTGCAGTCACATGGCATCACACGGCAGAACAGGCTCCAAGGGAGAGAACCGAACACTTTCCACTACTTTTCTGGTGCCCTTCTAGGGAGTCCCTGTACACTCAAGTGTGACAGATGCCCTTCAGCCCAGGTGCCCAGAGACCATTTAGCCCAGTGATTAACCTGTTTTACTTTGGCCCCAAAGATCCCATTTCTGTAGGAGGAAAACCCAGTTACGTCTGCTAGATTCTCATTTTGAAGTCTGCTCACTACAGTGTATCTCCCCGTACGGACCATGAGTTTTGCCTGCTTCCCTTCTATCCTGGGCTGTTGTTTTCCAAGAGAGTAACTAAAAGGTGCAAAATAACTGCAGCTTTCTCCATTGTCCTGCCTTTGCACGCATTTGAAGTGCTAACCCGTCTGCACTACGCACCATGTGTGCGGCAGGAATGCCAGCAGCTTCCTGCAAGGGGTTTTACTTCACTGACGAGCCCCAGGGCCCTGACTTTGGCTCTGCTTGTCCTCCTTGCAGTGACCTTCACCATCCGCTGAGGACCGAGGCAGGTAAGGGGGCATCTTCTTCGGCCGTTGTCTTGGTCTGAGCCTACACAGCTGTGTCCTGCTGGAGCAGTTGCAGTGCCTTGCTCTCAGAGGTTAGCTCTCAGGGTTATTTTATAGTCTATGTTGCTTCTTGGCATCAGCAGTCGGGACAGATGCTTATTAGCGTCTGTATTTCTTCATTTTATTTTTTAAATTTTTTTTATAGACTACTTATTTTAATAAATGTATATTTCAACTTTTTTTTTTTTACAGTAGAATAAATGTCTTGATGACTGTAGATACGTAAGGCTGTTTGGTAGCATTAGGAACCACCACAACAATGGTGGTCACCTTGCAGTTCCCACATGTGACTTCTCTTTCCCTGAAGTGGGATGGGAAAGGAGAAAGCCCGTGTGAGCTGGCAGGGGACAGGCGTGGATTTGTGCTGGGAACAGGGGCTCTTCCTCACCTCTCATGCCCCGTCCAAGCTGGTAGTAAACAGAAGGTCCTACCAGACAGGACTCTGAGTAGACTAACTGGAGACCCGGGCGAAGGTCTTGACGGGGCCTACGTTTGCTCTCCACTCAGTTCTGGTAGATGCTCTAAAAGCCCCTAGAGAGGAAATTAATTGCCTACGTTTCCTGGGATGTTAATGGTGTTCCCTTGGGTTTGCATCAGCAACTTTCAAAGGAGAATGTGATTTGGTCCATAGTTCTATTTATTTTTGGTTTCCCAGTGTCTGGACTTCCTCATTAAAGGCTGTCGACCCAGGGTTATCATCACAAAGATTTAGCACCATGTTTTTAAAGAAAAGAAAGTAAAACTTGGGGTTAATGAAAGTCAAGAATCTTTGACTCTCCCTGTCATCTTCCCCGACTTGTTTTGCCACCGTCTCTTGCCTGCGTCAGGTCCTTGCAGACCAGCTTGACCAGAGGAAAAACCAAGTAAACATTGCCTGCGGAGGCTGTCATACCCAGCGGCCTCCTCCACCTTTTTTTCCTACCAGACAAACCTCTTTTACCCCCTTTTAATTTTTTCTGTATTTGACATTTTGAATCACCCCAGAAGGCAGAAGATTGTTTTTGCTGAAGCCACTGGGTGGGCGTCTTCTACTTACGTCGTCTGGAAAACGCCCCAGACATCCCCTTCCCGTCGCTTCTGGCCTGGGAGGGACCTGCTCCTCCTGACCCCCTGGGCCGTGCCCTGAGCTCACGTGGCCCAAACACGGGGAGACCCGGTGTGGAAACGGACACCTCATGGGACACCCGTCCACGCGGGAGCCTGGCTCACGGGTTGCCAGTAGCCCCAGGACCTGGCTGACGTGGCCTGTCAGTCGGTGTTGGGCCTCCCTAACTTTCACATGAAATGAAAACCCTAAAGCCTGAAGGTGTTAGTCACACAGTACATGAAAGGGGTTCCTGGAGGAGGTGAAGGCCGACGGCTCAGAAGCAGGCCCGGCATAACAGAAGCATCGTGTCATCCCTGCCCTGCCTGACGGTCGGGGTTCGGGCCCGGGTGCGTCTTTGGCTGCTTCTCCAGCCAGACCTCAGGGCATCACCATCTGCTTCCTGTTTCTTCAGGGCTTGGTGCCACCTCCCCCGGCCGTCGCCTTCTGCCTCCCCCGGCGATTCCCTCCTGCCTCCAGATCTGCTCACCCCAAGCTTTGGTGGCCCCAGAACCACCCAGCCGTCAAAGGGGAGATCCCTGGGCCTCCAGCCCCGAGGTCCTGACTCAGCAGGCGTGGGGCAGGCTCAGGGACCGTGACTGCTGACACACAGTGTCTGGGTGACGCCGACGGCCGGGCACCTGCTTTGATGCTCCGACTCACAGAGCGCTCGCTCTACCTTCGCGGCTGCCCTTCCTCCTGTGCCACCGAGCCCGTGGCGGCCTGGTGCAGCATCCCTCCCCCCATCCATGCACTGGATCCACGGGGCACCCAGCCACGTCCCTCTCTCCTCGCTGGGCTTCCATGACCCCACTCTCCCCCCACTTCCTCCCGCCTCCCCACTTGCTCTGTCTGAGTTGCCTTTCCAGGCACCTCTCCTGGCCGCCGCAGGCTCCGGCCTTCCTCAGGGCGCTGCCTTTGGTCTTTGCCTTCCTCTCTGCACACTGGGCATCCTTCCTGGGGGGCCACACCCACGTTTATGGCTTACTGGTAGCACGCCACGGACCCCAGGTTGACTCCTCTGCCACAGGCCTCCCTTCTAGCTCCACATCTGTATATCCAGACTCTTGAAGCTAAATATGGCCCCAAATGGACTTACTCTATTTACTCCTGTCTCTGCCTCTTGTTTTTCTTATCTCCTTCAATGACACCCATGTCCACCAAGCTAGAACTCTGTGCACTATTCTTATTTTCCCCTTCATCTCAATGTCTAAGTCACCATCGACATCTCTTATATCCCCCCTTCATTTTCCATCGCTAATGCTTTAGTTCACTACTGTTTGCCAGCACTACTGAGATGGCCCCCTAACTGTTGACTCCTTCCAGGCTGGACATAGGGGTGACTCATGGAATCAAAGAAGAAAAGACCTAGATAATGACTTTCTGATGCCTCTAGTCTTTGACGGCAATATATGCTTCGCTCAAACATGTGACATTGTGCTGTATCATAAGTTCTGGTCTGGCCACTTGATGTTTCATCGTTTAATACAATGAGCATCACACGTCTAGAGCATATAGAACATTGCTGCTCATTTGCGATTGTCTGTATTTTTTCTTTAGCAGAATGTATGCAAACTTCTGTGCAGTCCTGCTTGACTTGACTGTTGCTCTCCTGTATTTTTTTTTCCATAAAGTACCATAGCTGAGAGAGAAGAGGCTAAAGGGATCCTCCCCTATTTTGGATTCAGTGTTAGGAAATGACTTTATCTATTTATTTTTTTATTATTTTTATTTATTTATTTATTATTTTTACTTATTTATTTTTTCAGGAATCAAAGGAAGAAATAATCTTTTTTTTAGGAAGATACAATTTAATTAATTTATTTATAAAGAGTTTTTTTATAAATTTATTTTTTATTGGTGTTCAATTTGCCAACATAAGATTTTATTCATTTATTTATTTGAGAGAGGTGTGGGGAGAAGCAGAGGAAGGACAAGCAGGCTCCACACTGAGCGTGGAGCTGGATGTGGGGCTTGATCCTAGGCCCTGAGATCATGACCCACGCTGAAGTCAAGAATCAGATGTGCAACTGACTGAGCCGCCCATTGTGGAAAATGAGAACTCTAGCTCCTTCTGGATAGAATCTGTAGGTGTAGTTTATTGTTTTGTTGAAGTGCTGTTAAGTTTTGATAAACTCAGACATCCCTATAGTGAAGCACCAGTGAAAGAAGTATTACTAAAACCAAATATAATCTGGTGGCATTTTTCTTTTAAAAGATTTTATTTATTTATTCATGAGAGACACAGAGAGAGGTAGAGACACAGGCAGAGGGAGGAGCAGGCTCCCTGCAGGGAGCCCGATGGGGACTAGATTCCGGGACCCCGGGGTCACGCCCTGGGCGGAAGGCAGGTGCTAACCTGCTGAGCCCCCCGGGGGATCCCTCATGCTACAGTTTTGTAATCACCTCTCTTCCCCACACCTCTCCTAACCCCTGAAACCACTAATCTGTTCTCCATCTTTGTAAGTTTGTCATCTCAGCAATGGGTGATAGTGGAAGTCTGGGCTCTTTGTTGGCCTTTGCTGATGGAAGAGTGCGGGGCCGTATTTTTTCTGTGGTGTTTGGCTGAGGTAGAATGATTTGTCTAAACTTTTTCTATCTTGCTATCTTGTCTATTTCCCAGTCCTTCCAATAGATTTTTTTTCTTTTGAGGTCTGTACCTGCTGTGGCTTTTGAGTGGCTGGCTTCTCCTGTGTGGGATGTGAAGCAGAAGGAAAACCCAAGGAACTCAACACCAGGGTGTCCTCAAGTCCTAAGGCCATTAGTCAGTTTTCCCTTCTCCTCTCTACCTTCTAGAGTCTTCTTAGGTTTGTTTTATACATGACATTCAGGGTTTTTAGCTGTACTTCAGCTTCATTTCCTTAGATCAGATGTGGTTGTGCTTTGGTGAATATGTTCCACAAAAGCATAGAGCAAGTGCTAAACACCTGACCACTTCCCCAGGTTTCAGACCCTCCTTAGCACCTATTCCTCAATGTCCTACATGCATTTGAACTCAACAAATTGCCTTCAGATGCCTTCTTGAGTCCTCACTATTAAGACAGGTGATACAAGCGTTGATTCAGTCATCTGAGGCCAAAACTTGGAAGTGGATCTAGACACTTCCTCATGCACATGATCATTCATCATGTCTGACTGATTTTACTTACTAAATATCTTCTGACCTTAACATCTCCTGTCCATTTCTTTGTCTTTATTTGAGACTTTGTCATCTCTTGCCTGGGCTGTGCCCTAACTTCCTCCCTGATTCTGTGTCTCCACTTTGCTTCTTCTGAGCTGTTCTCCCAGTGCTCTGAAATGCTTCTTTCTAAAATGGACGTTTCTTCCAGGTCCATCTGTGGGTTACCCAAGCCTGTCAGCCAGTAGGCAGGGCTCTTGACATGGTCTCAGTCTTCAATCTTGCCATTAGTCATGCCCCCGTGGAAAGGTCCAGTAAGTGCCACTTGTCACTCCTCGTACCTGCCAAGCCATCTCATGCCTCCAACTCTTACTTGGGGCCCTTGTGCACACTTTCTCTTCTTTTACCCCCATTTATTCTTTCCTTTCTTGTCAATAATGTGATCTTTAAGATTTAGAGCACAAATCTCTTTATTTGTGAAGCTTTCCCAGATACTATAGCTCTGTAACTGTACTTAGTACAAGGTGCTGTGGTTACTTTGGTTTACACACTACCTCTCCTAGAGGAATAAATACCCTTTGAGAGGGGATCTTACCTGATCTCGGGGCAGCGTAATGTAGTGTTTAAATACAAGGGTGCTGAGTCCTGAGTTTAAGTCCAGACTCTGTGCATTAGTTCTGTGATCTCAGATAAGTTATTTTACCTCTTTGTTAAGAGGTTTGTCATATATGAAAATTTATAATGTGTGAAATGGGGATTTCTGTGAAGACTGACCAGGATAATACATCTAGTTGCATAGCACAAAGCCTGGCACAAAATAAGTTCTCCAAAGTTGTTGGCTATTATGATCATTCTTTTTTACTATGACTTACTGAACCATGCTCCGTATTATTTAAAACTTGAGTTGCCTTCATTTTATTTCCTTTATGCTGTTGTAGTTAATCCTGGTGGAAAAGATAAATAAAAAACAAGAGGTGACTAGAATTGGGATTATGGATGGTCCTTGAGCAGCATTGAGGTAAGGGATACCAACCTCCTTAAAAGTTGAAAATCTGTGTATAACTTTTGAATTCCCCCAAATTTAACTACTAATAGCCTACTGATAACAAATAGTTGATTAACACATTTTGGACATGTTGTATGTGTTTAATACTGTAGTCTTACAATAAAGTAAGATAGAGAAAAGAAATTGTTATAAGAAAATTATAAAGAAGAGAAAATACAGTAGTACAGTATTTATAGTACAGTATTTATAAAAAATAACCTGTACAGTGGTACAGTATTTATAAAAAATAATCTGTGTATAAGTGAACCCACACTGTTCAAAACCATGTGGTTCAAAGGTCAGCTATACTCTTGTGTCTTTGTGTATGAAGTCAACAAAATTGACATAATTTTCCACCTATGTTTGAAATAGTTGCTGAAAAAAAATCTTGGTATTAGCTGTAATCTTTCCCATATTACATGGCTCATTGGGTCTTTGAAATTAATTACATGTTTCTATCCTGCCAAGACATTAAAAAAGAAAAGCATCAGAGGAAATATGTAACAAGTGAATTTATACTTGAGTAATGGGTATAAGCAATTGGGTAAAAGCTTTATAATTTTGTTTCTCAGTTTGGATTGCTCTTCTCTCTCTCTTTTTTTTTTAAAGATTTAATTTATTTTTTATTTTTAATTTTTTTTTAAATTTATTTTTTTCATGAGAAATGCAGAGAGGAGAGAGAGAGAGGCAGAGACACAGGCAGAGGGAGAAGCAGGCTCCATGCAGGGAGCCCGATGTGGGACTCGATCCCCAGTCTCCAGGATCAGGCCCTTGGCTGAAGGTGGTGCTAAACTGCTGAGCCACCCAGGCTGCCTGGAATGCTCTTCTCTTAAATGGGGGTACTGAGTTTGTTTTTTTTTTTTTAAAGATTATTTATTTTGAAAGAGAGAGAGGATGAGCAGGTGGAGAGGAAGAGGGAGAAGGAGAGAGAGAATCTTAAGCAGACTCCACGCTAAGTGCAGAGCCCCATACAGGGTCAGTCCTAGAACCCTGAGATCACAATCTGAGTTTAAATTAAAAGTCAGATGCTTTACCACCTGAGCCACCCAGGTGCTCTAGTACTGAGATTTTGAAGAATACTTTGACCTTATTTCTGCTATACCTTTGTTTTCACCCCAAAGAGCCTAGTTTGTGAATATAGATAAGGTGAGAGGTGCAATTTCTTCTGTGCTAAGGAAATACCCATTTGAGGAACTGGGACTCTCCTCTCAGCATTGTGACAGTGGCTTTAGCCTCTGTCTTAGTATGTGCAGGCAGTTCTACAAAATACCGTAGACTGAATGGCTTAAACCACATTTATTTCTCGCAGTTCTGAAAGCTAGAAAGTCCAAGATCAAGGTGCCAGCCCATTTGATTCCTGAGAGGGCTCTGTTTCTGAGACGGCCACTCGTGTCCTCACGTGATGGAAAGAGAGACCACCTCTCTCATGTCTCTTGTTATGAGTGCACAAATCCCATTCATGATGACCCATCCTCATGACATGATTACCTTCAAGTACTTTGCACTCACTGATAGTTAAGTGTCAACATACAAATTTTGAATGGACACAAATACTTGGTCCAAAGTAACCTTCTTCAGGAGGTGAGCGGTAGGGAGTTTTCTGAGAGATCATCTGAAATGGAAATTTGGCTTCCAGAAAATTTTGCATTTTTAGGATGATGCCGACTGATTTCAGCTCATGTCACCAAGCATGGTGTGTTAACAGAGCTGAGGCTTTCTCATTATTTTTCTATTTTTACTCATGAATAATCCTCCAAAGCTTTTCAGACTTCACCAAAATCTATCCTAAGTTAGTGGTTTTGCTTTATGTCCTTGTTAGGGTGAGATGGGATGAAGATAAAAATAAGTGAGTCTCAGCTTTGGTAGTTCCCTTAAAATATTCTTTCCATATATTGAGAGGATTATTAGAGAATAGTTCTGTTTTCTCTAAGCACAAACTCCTTTCATCCATCTGTGGAGCTTCAGTTTTAGGGCCATGTAATGGCCTACGACTCTCCAAGTCTACCGCTTGGTCTTGGACAGTATTTTGGATTTCTCCTTTTTGCAGATCAGATTTATAAATCAGCTCCACTGCATGAATAGCACTTTTCAACTACATGACCATTGTAGGTGCATCTATCTTTGTCCATGAATTACACTGAGAAAAGTTCTGCCTGTTTCCCAGAGCAAAGACCCTGAACTGAGGGCATGACTGGTGTTCGAGGAATAGCAAGAGGGGCTGTTGTGGGTAGGGGTGAATTGTAGGAGAAATAATGTGCCTGTGGACAGACATGGAAGGCCTTGGTAATGGCAGTGAAGGTCGTTAGGCTAAAAGTTTAACGCATCAAAATTAAAATGTGGAGTGCATTTAATATCATTTGCATGTGGATTGTGTTTTTACTCCTTACTAATTCTTAATTACAGGTTGATTCATCTAATGAAAAATCCAAAATCTTTATTCACTTTTGATTTTGCCATTGGCCAACTCAGCCTATAACTCTTCTCTTTGTCTGTGGAATTCACTATTCAATAGTCATCGCCTCACTTAAACCGACATGGGAAATGATTCCTGGTGATTTCCTCTTTAGATTATATGCTAATGCTTTCAAGAATTTCATACTTAAGTATGAGGAGATATAAGTAAAAATCCATTGATTTGAATGACCTAAGCGAAGTACTCATTATTTCTTTAAAACCTCTCAACACTGTGATTTTGCAGCTCTCTGCCAAAAGAGTGATTTTCTTGCTAAGCACAGGGTCGTCCTTTGCAGCGAGGTACAGTCAGGTGACCGGGTTCTAGCCAATAGAATGAGAGTGAGGTGAGTGCCCCCAGGCTGGAGCCGCAAAATCTCCAAACTCTTTCAAGAGCAACTTTGCAGGGAGAAGACAGTGGAACCACAAGAGAGAAGGGGCACAGGTCCCCAGAATTACCGCTCAAAGGAGAGTTCTTGTTGATTAGAAACATCCACTTCAGAATTTTCATGGGCAAAAATAACGCTTAAGTGTATCAATCTGCAGAATGTTGGGGGTTTAGCTGCTTATCGGCTAGCAATTCCTTAACCCAGGTGATAGCATGAGCTTTTGGTTCAAGTTTAGTTCTCATTTTCAGTTTTCTAGAATAAGACAGTGGTTAAGACCATAAGCTTTGGAATCAGATAGACCTAAGATGGGGTCCCCTTACCAGCTGTGTAGATACTTCAACCTTTCAGAACCTTGGTTTTTTAATCTATGAAATAGGGATATAATATCTGCTACTTAGAGTTGAAGCCCTAAGACAAAGCCCTTAAAACATCTGGCTTTGGGAATCAAGAGTCTTATGCTTGGGGGCCTGTGTGGATCTGATCTCCTCCTTTTGAGGGGATCGTACATAGACTCACTGGTCCCAGGACCTGGTACAAAGGCAGCAATTTGAGAGGTGACTGGATCATATCTGAAGGAGATTCATTTGCTAATCTTAGAGCATCTGCCAGAGAGGCAGGGGCCAGCTGGGACTGTCTTTGGGGACGGAGGTGCGGTGAGAGCATTCTCTGTCTCCCTGGCTACAGCAGGCAGGTGCTCATAGACATGGCCTCCATCCTCTGATCCGACAGCTCTTCCCTGGCCTCACCAATGCCGTAGATGTTCCCCTCTCTCAACACTGTTCCACAACCTCGCTAAAGCTGGCAGGGGAGCACAGGACACACAGGGGAAGCCTCTTGATCACCTTGCTCTGGTGGCC
Source organism: Canis aureus (assembly GCF_053574225.1). NCBI lineage: Eukaryota > Metazoa > Chordata > Mammalia > Carnivora > Canidae > Canis > Canis aureus. The sequence continues at coordinate 89,946,170 of NC_135614.1, read as the reverse complement.
AGAGGGCTTGTGTTCCTGGACCCCACAGGACCATAGCAATAGAAAAGAGAGTTCTGGGGAGGCTGCTATACCCAAGACCCTTCACAGAGAGCAGCCTGAAACATGTCCCCAGTCTGCCTGTAAGAAAGGTTGATTTTCTTGTCCTGGAGCCTCAACCTGAGGGATAGGCTTCAGGAAAGCTACACACTCAGAGGCTACAGAGGTGTTTTCAGGGAACTTATGCAGGGAGACACCATCCTTGTGTCCTCCCTTGGCCTCAGCACAGCTCACTGGTACCTCCCAGAGAGGAACCTACATACTCGTCTGAAGCCTGGACTCTTGCAACTGTCATTCAGGGGATGCCTCGCCTCTATGTCTCCTGATCTGGAGGTCAGCAGGGTCTATAATTATGGGTCTACGGGACTCTATGTATTTATATACATTAAAATCTGCTTTTGCGTGAGGATCTGGCTTCCAGGCAGCCTGAAATCCGGTGCTGACTGAGGTCACTCCCTCTGGAACACTGAGAGTCACTGGCACATAGCCGATGATTAGGACCTATCAGGGATAGATCAGGTAGGGACACGCGGTTGAACATCTGCCTTCTGCTCTGGTTGTGACCCTGGGGTCCTGGGATTGAGTCCTGTATCAGATTCCCCATAGGGAGCCTGCTTTTCCCTCTGCCTGTGTCTCTACCTCCCTCTGTGTGTCTCTAATGAATAAATAAATAACATCTTTTTTTTTTTTTTTTTTTTTTTTTTTAAAGAATAGATCAGGCTACTTAGACAATCACAAAGGTTTGAGAGACCACAAAAGCTAGGGCAGGGGGTTCAATGATACATTTCATCTCCTACATAAGACTACTCCTTCAAGGCTGGGAGAGGTAGCTGTTTTACGTAACGCGTGAAAACAAACACAGAGTCAAACAGAATGAGAACACAGAGGCAAATGCTCCAAATGAAAGAGCAAGACAAAATCTCATCAAAAGACCTTAATGAAATGGAGGTAAGTAATTTACCTGATAAAGAGTTCAAAGTAATGGCCATAAAGGTGGTCACCAAACTTGGGAAACTCAACGTGCATAGAATTTCCTGACCCAAGGAGATGCATGGGTGGTTCAGTTGGTTAAATGACCAATCCTTGATTTCAGCTCAGGTCATGATCTCAGGGTCATGAATCAAGCCCCGCATTGGGCTCTGTGCTCAGCCTGGAATCTCCTATGATCCTTTCTCTCCCTCTCCCTTCTGCTTCTCCCCACCATATTCTCTCTCTCTCTTTCTCTCTCTCTCGATCTCTTAAATAAATAAACCTTAAAAAAATTCCTGACCCATAAATAAAATTGAGAATGTAGGGAGCATTAGAATTTTGAAATTATGACTACCGTCTCAACAGCTGCACAAGACTAGCCTATTCATCAGCTATTATTTTGGTTAGAGTGGTACTGTTCCAAAGGGGAAATCACAGGAGTGCAAGTGGGGGCGAGTGTTCAATATGCCTCATCAGATTCCTCTGTGTACATTTGCTGTGCTGGAAGACTAAAGAGGTTTCTTTTTTTAAAGATTTGATTTATTTATTCATGAGAGACACAGAGAGAGGCAGAGACACAGGCAGAGGGAGAAGCAGGCTCCCTGCAGGGAGCCCGATGTGGGACTCGATCTCAGGACCCCGGGGTCACACCCTAAGCTGACGACAGACGCTCAAACACTGAGCCACCAGGTGCCCCAATTAAAAAGTGAAATTAAATTCAGGTTTGTCTTTAAGAAAGACTGAGAGAGGGTTAAAAATCACCTTAGGGTTGCATTTTGAGAAAATAAGACTACTCAGCATTATGATGTATATAACGAGTGGCAAGCAGGATTACATTTTTCCCCCTGGAATGTTCTTTGAAGGTATTCTAGAGTAAAACAAAATAGAAGTTGTCTGTTTACAACATTTTTTCAGTTTTTCTGGGAAGTGACTGGAACATAACATTGCCATCATCTTTTTTTTTTTTTTTTTTTACCTGATGTAGGAGGGTTTTCTTTTTGTCATTTTTAATGCTTTATCTATTATGAAAGTTTTTCACCTCTTGCATTTTGCACTTAGTCATAGTAGGAAATGAACTGACAATTTATTTTCAACCTATATAAGAGCATCTTAATAGGATACTTAATAGTTAAATACACAGCAGGTTGAGTGGCACATATTTGATGGTTTTGTGATATTAGACCATTTCACGTTTCATCCTATACCCCCCCAAATCAGGTTGTCTTTTCCTCATTTCTCTTTTCTCGGGGCTCCCATATGTTTATGGAATGCTTGAGTGTATTTCAGCAGCAATGAAGACTAAAATGGCTCAGGCTCCAAGAACAAAGTTGAAATGATGTTTTCCAGGGCACAGAATGCCCACCAACGTACTAATAAAGCCACAGCACAGTGAGCTCTTTTGTTCAGGGAGTAAGGGCCAGACTCATTTTGCAAATTCTTCCTATTTTCTGATCTTGTTAGGGTTGACCTCTATCTTGAGGTATTATTTCCACAAAAATAAAATTCTTAACTGGACTCATTTTCATGAGTGACTGTAAAATTTTTCCTTTCAACCCCACCTGTTAACATAGGGAAGCAGCCCTTCCTTCTTCTCTATACTTGGAACAAATGGAATAAACAGTAACAAACAAAATAGCTACTAGAAATATTGAACTAACCCAAAAAAGCCTAGTGTGAAGATGTGTAAGATTCTTAAGTAGCCCTCAAATATAATTCTTAATTTACTTTTTAAAAATTCCATATTTTTGCTAAAGCGTTTCTCCCTCTTCCTTAGCCCTTCTACCGCTACTGTGGGGATTTCTTTACAATGGAGAACTTCCCATGGAAGAACCATCATAGGACTCATTTTAGACATGGGTTACTTTGGAGACAATGACAGATTAACTGATGGGAGGCCGAGGTAATCTTTGTTATTTTGTTATTTAGTACTACTCTCTCTAAATAGTGGATAATTTTCTTGATTAAATTTGTCAAACACAGTAGCTTTGATAACCATTGCAAGATGACACGGTGCTGAATTAGTACCAATACTAATTAGCATAGTACCACTAGTACCGTAATATTTTTATTTGAGTAGGTTCTTTAATCAATAGATATCAGCTTGGTCCTCAGAGATGCATGAACAATTCCCACTGATTTGTATGGAACTCATGTATCCTTAAGAGGATGGAGAGTTTAGTGTGGTTATCTAGAAAGAAGATCTCATTCGTTGATGGGATTTCACGCTCACAGAGATAGTATATAGTGGAAGAAACTGGCTGTAGAAGCCCACAATGGCTCCTGGATGACAAACATCCCTAATCATTTGGCTCTTGTTTCCAGGAAGAGTAATCTTTCCTAGTGATTCTCCCCCAAAGGTATTCTGGTATCCCTGTATCTGGACAGTGATAGAGTTGACCTCTGTGAAACTTTTAATGAGTTGTTACACATAAGTGTTCAGGTTAATGTCTAGCACAGAATAAGCACTAAGTAAGTATTTTCTAACATTTAACTATTTCTATAATTATTACTAATTATTCCAAGACCACCTCAAACAACTCACCAACTAGGTAAGATGGAAATGGAAAGTATGAATTAAGTTAGTGTCATTAGGAAGGAAGGTGAATGGGTGTTTGCTGTGTAACACAGAAACTCAGAATTTAGTGCCTTAAAAATAACAACCATTTATTTAGCTCATGATTCCGTGGGTCATCAAGCTGGACGGTGCTCAGCCTGGCAATTTTTCTGCTTTTGGCTCTCAAGCATCTGAGGTCATCTAGTGCCTTGCTGGCCCAGGCTGGGCTTATCGGGCGTGGTTTGTCTTTGCTCCACAGGCGCACTTGAGCGTGGTCTTATGGTGAAGATGGAGGACCAAGGCACAAGCAAAGTCACAAACACCAGCCAGATTGGCCAAAGAAGGTGTAAGTCCAACTCAGATTCACTGAGTGGCGAAATAAACTCTAGCTGTTGAGAGGAGAGGTGCAGAATCCCATTAGAGCGGGTGTGGATGGAGAGGAGTGAAAGATGTGGCTGCTTTTACAACCTACCACATGGAGCGAGATGGCTGACGTGAAAGATGAAGCATAGAAGGAATCAGAGGATTTGGATGTGCATAGGTGTGTGTTTGTGCGTGTATGTGTGTGTCTGTATATGTGAGCATGTGTGTTCTGGGGAAGGGAGTCCAGTGTAGCAGAAGGAAGAATGAAAAATGACTCTAAGGCCAAGATTGCTGGTGCCTTATAATATGGTGGCACCATAGGTAAATAGGAAGCACAGGACGGACCTGGAGGGTATGATGCTGAGTTAAATAAGTCAATCGGAGAAGGACAAACATTGTATGGTCTCATTCATTTGGGGAATATAAAAAAATAGTGAAAGGGAATAAAGGGGAAAGGAGAGAAAATGAGTGGGAAATATCAGAAAGGGAGACAGAACATGAGAGACTCCTAACTCTGGGAAACGAACTAGGGGTGGTGGAAGGGGAGGTGGGCGGGGGATGGGGGTGACTGGGTGACAGGCACTGAGGGGGGCACTTGACGGGATGAGCACTGGGTGTTATTCTGTATGTTGGCAAATTGAACACCAATAAAAAATAAACTTATTAAAAAAAAAGGAAGCACAGGAGGAGAAACGTTCACCTCTGAATATATGGAGTTTGAAACAGAAGTGAGGTGTTTAGGAGAAAGTATCTAGGAAGGGGTCCAGGAATCTAAAGTAAAGGTATCCCTGCACACTTAGGGTGTGAATAGATGCAAATGCAGCGAAAAAGGGTCTTTTTCCCCAGCCAGCACTCTCTGCCCTCCTTGTCTGTAACCACGATTATGTGATTTCCATTAGCAGTTCTTTTTCAGGACCCCCTTTCCAGCTCTTAGTTCATGAGACTAGGGGAGCCTAACCCTGGCCTCCTGCCACCTGGGGCCTGGCCAATCAGAACGTCCGTCCCTCGGGTCGTAGTGACTGGGTTAGAGTGGTCCCTGACCAAGCTGGGTCTAGTGAACTAAAAGCCAGCCCTTGTGCTGCAACCCCTTGGGAGCTAGGCCTTCCACCAAAGCCGCTGAACTTGGAGGCTACAGAGGTGCTGGAGGCCGTCCTACCAGTGGAGTGTGCCTAGGAGAGAAGCCAGCAGGAAGAGCAGCAGAACGATTGTGTGTGTGTGTGTGTGTGTGTGTGTGTGTGTGTGAGGGGGTGGGGGGGGGGACACGCAGTGGAGATCCTTGGATCCAGTTGTGCTTAGAGCCATTCACACCTTCAAGCTTTTCAGTTTCAGGAACCAGTAAGTCCCCTTCTTTACTTGACCTGATTTGAACTGAGGTCCTGTCGTGGGTGACCACTATAAAAAGAGAAAAGAATATGAGCTTAGAAAAAACAATTATACTCAGTGAGCTGGAGAAAAATTGAGGAGTCCGTCCTAAAAGTGCATGGAGCCCAGAAGTCCAAGAACAGAGAGACCAGCGAGAAGGAGGGCGCACGACCCTGCTGATGTCACCCCGTTAGGGAGCAGGAGCTCTCTGTCCAGAAGCCTTGAAGGGGGGCCAGGAAGGACTCTGGAGGAGCACCCTTGGCAGCGGGCGGCGGAGAGGAAGGTGCGTTGCCAGGAACCAGGGAGAGAGTGGGCGACTTCCTTTCTCCATAAATGGGAGTCCTAGTCACTGGGCTTGAAACCTTGGAAGCAGCTCTTCCAGCTCCCCGGCCTCAGCCCACGCAGCCCAGCAGTCATCGTCCCCCCACGGTGACTCGGGCCGCGCCCCCTCACGCCCCCGCTGCCCTGCTCCCGGCTGGGAGGGCCCCCCATCTGTCAGGGTGCCCTGCTGCCTTCTAGTGCAGTCTGAGCACGCATCTTGCTTCTCGCCAAAGTATTCACAACTCGGGGTTCAAACCTCACGTTCATCACTGTGACCCACAAGGGACCGAGGGTGGTCGTTAGTTCTCAGTAAGTGGCTGGATGAGTGCAAGACACACTATTATGCTGTGGCTAACGCAGCCCTCTCCCTAAATTCCAGAGCTGTTGGTGGTGTAGGTCTGCCCGGCAGGGTCATGTGATAATAGTAACAAGAAATAGGCTTATTGGTAAGACCGACTGGAGCAAGCGCCGACCTCGTTCCAAGCCAGGCCAGTCGTGTGCCGGTAACGGAAATGTTGGGTACAAATCCCACCGAGGTCCCTTTTCTGTGGCTACACGTTGAGGCTAACGAACGTAGCTGCCTTCTTCTCCCTGTTTTCAAGGTAATGAGGAGCATGTTCTGGGCAGAGCCGAGGGGTCTCTTGACGGTGGGCAGGAATGGGGACGGGCTGGTCCAGAAGAATAGAAGCAGAAATGGAGACAAGGAAGAGACGCTGGAAGGAAAAGGACGAGTGTGGAGATGCCAGTTATCCTCAAATCCTGTTTATGGCAAGATGATCAACTCCAGATCCGTAAACTCGTTGACATGTTGTGGCGAGACGGAGTAGCGACGGAGCGGGTGCCCAGAGCCAGTGGCTAGCATTATGTGGCTCTCTCCCGCCTTCGAAAGTGGGCTCGGGACCCTCCTCCGGAATGCTGGTTTTGTCTACGGGCTGAGGGGAAACGGGCAGCTGTACTTAGTTGAACTTTGCTCCCTTCTTATTGGCTTCCCCTCTGCACCCACAGCAACTTAAATCATTAAAATCCCGTATAATTAAAATTTCATCCAAGTTACAGCAGCTATGTCTGCTGGCCACAGAGGAGTGTATAAATATCTTAGGAAAGCATAGAGACGAGGCTGCTTCCTGCCCGCGGTTTGCCCCTCGCACAGGATGCCGTCTGCTGCTCTGGGCGCGCTCGGCAGTCCCCACGCCTTGACCTTGCAGCTCTCGCTGAGCCTTTGTTCTGTAGGTTCCTTCCGCGTGGGGGTCTGAGGGTGACACGTTGTTGGTGGGGGTGGAAGTCTGTGGGCTCTTCGTGGGACTCGGGCTCTCCCTCTTGCTCTCTCTCTCTCTCCTTTCTTCCCCTCTCCTCTTGCTTTCCATTTGGGATTTGATCTCTTATTTTTAAATATACTTAGATTAAAATATCTCCCTCTCTCTCTGTCTCTCTCTCTCTCTATATATATATGCCTCATCCTCTCATTTAACTGAACACGAGTTTATTTCTCCTCCTCCCCATCCTCTGTGCCAATGTCAGATTAATTTCTCTGCGACAGGATTTGTATTGCTGTTACATTCTCAAAACCCCACAGGGTTTGCATTACTTATAAGATGATGTTAAAAGTCTACTGTACGTTCACTCACTGAACAACCAACTTTGAGCACACGTCACGTGGCAGGGTGCTGTCGGGATCCCTCTTGGCATAGGTTCTCCAGCAGCTGCAGGTGATCACGAAGGGACTGGCTTCTGAACAGTCCTGAGAATGGGGTTTCGGAACCCTGTGGTAAGGACCCCTTTGTGTCATGGGCATTGTATATGTTTGTCAGTCATGTGAATACCCTCCTTGGTATGGAGTATCATTATAGTGGTGGTGATTTTGCTGTTATGTCACCTCAATTGAGATGCTCGTGACGGCTTTGGGATCAGTGTGCATCTTGGTTTGGGTTCCTCTGGAGCAGACCATGAGACAAAAATTTGAGTGCAAGTAGTTTATCTGGGCGATGGTTGCAGGTAAGTGAGAAGGGAGGGCATGGCACCACCAAACATTGCAGCATCGACTCAGCGACCTCCAGGCACTGGAGCCCGGTTCCTCCAGAGAACTCTGAGAAGCAGCATAGAACATGTCTCTGAGTTACCCCAACAGAGGGTTGCCTGTCAGATGTTCCCAGACATCACTGGTTGAGAGCAGTTCCAGTTCCTGTTCCGAATGCACCTGTTCCTCTTGCTCACCTGCTGGTCTGCAATCTGATAGCAGACCTCAGGGTTGCCAGCATTGTCTGGGCGGCCTTTCCCAGGTCGAGGTGAGGGCTGTGAGGACGGGACACAGGATGGATACATTCACGGTAGCAAGGACATCCCCATTTGGTGCTTGTGGAACATCTTGCACAGTTGATCCTCATCATTTGTTAAGTTACATACTATAACGTCATCAAACACCAAGTTAGTGAATATTGAACCATTGTTCCTAGAGGAAATACAGGGTTAGGTGCCTATAAGCCTCTGGTCACAACACTTGGTTGAAAGATCAATACATAGCTTGTTTTATGCGTTTCTGTTTCAAGACAGCGTATTTAATATATATTGTTGATTCGTTACGCTTGGGCTCATGTGACTTTAGCTCATGCCTGAATGAAGCTTGTCTAACACAGTATTCTCTCCATTAGGCCCATCACAGCCTTCTGGTGCTGAGGAACCCCAGATGGCACGTCAGCACTTGTGCTCAGGCCATTTGAACAATGAAATCACCAACAATAAGAACAAATATGTGAAAAATGTGGCACTCAATAAACCTCGGAAAGGACACTTGTTTGTAATGTTAGAACTGAAATGAGAAGACAGTATCGCCTCCTTAGACCTTAGCTGGGAACATGAGTGTTAAGTCACTGAAATTTTTGTCTGCTTTGTACGTGTCTCTGAATGACTGTAAGAGGATCTTGAGATTTATTGATTTTGGGGTTACAAATAATTTTTATCTAGTAGATTAATTTTAAACATGGGATCTGTGAACAATGAGGATTGCCTGTTTTGCCTTAAGACAAACATAGCGAAAACCTACTGGAATGCTTAGTGGGGTCTAGAAAATT